>NC_140298.1:64452218-64590350 GCF_964211825.1 Aythya ferina
GCAGTCCTGAGCATTCATAGTGCTTTTATTAGTGGTGAGTTTAAATACTTCCTCTAAAATAAGCAGAAAACAGGAGAGATAAGCCAGTTTTCTGTATCTGAATGAGATATTGGGTATAAAATTAATAAAATTACATGTATTTTCAAGAATGTACTTGTCCTGGGTTACGTGTTCTCTTCCAAAGTTAAACTTTACTGAATTTCATGATTTTTCTTAGCTTAGACTTAGGGGATTGACTCATCATAAGGCAGGACTGCGGAGACTTGTAGTGACTACCTCAGGTTCCTCAACTTTTAGTCCTGATTATGGCAGAAGCTGTATTTCATTTAGAAATTTAGTTTTAAAATTGTGTTGTACCTTAGTTTGTTAGAAAAGTTCAAATGAACAATCTGTGTATTACACAGTCAAACACATCTATGCAATATGCAAACCTAAAAATAATTTAGTCACAATTTTCCAGTACTGCAGCCATAGGGTTATGTGCTTTGTCTTTCTTTATTTTTTACTTCAGTTAAAATGCACCAGTCTTTAGCAGTGTGCTATTTAGTGGTAAAAGAAACAATAGTTTAATAGAAAATAATCTTTTATTTATATCTCTATAGGTGTAAAGTAAAAAGTATGATATTCTTAACTTTGACTTGCCCATCAACCTCAAAACCTAATATGTAACAACTGTCAGAAGGGTAAGGAAACAGTCTACAGGTATGAATGCCTTGCTGGAGGAAAAAAAAAAAAAAAAAAAAAAAAGTAAATAAAAATAAATAAAAAAAAAGACTGCCTTATACCCTGAACAAGGAAAAAAAAATTATTGTAATAGATAAACAAATAAGTAAATCTGAATCTAGTTTAGATTTCTGTAGTTAACTTCTAAATTTTTGTATTTGCAGAGATATAAAATAAATATAGGCAATGGTACTCAAAGCCCTTCTAATCTGTTCATCATTTATAGTTTAAATTTGATTTACCATTTTTTATGACAATATGATAAGATTTTCAGTAATTCTCACTTTTGACATTCAAAGAGCATGGGGTTGATTTACTGTGTTTTCAGACTTGTGCTTTTATGTAAACACACTAGTATTTTCACAGCATGTTTGGAGTAAATGGAGCAAATTCTACTCTTACACCTGCACAAAATCTGATGACTTTGTTGATCAACAGAGAGAAAATTTGACTGAACTGCTGGAGTAAGTTAAGAAGAGTCAGGCTGAAAGACAAAAAACTTTTACCCATTCTGGAAAGTGAAAGAGACCAATTTCATAGCACTGGGGCAAATGGAATAAGACAGCAGTGAAGACAGGTTCTGTGTCTGACAGCTTTTATCTGTTATAGCTTTTATTACCACTGGGTTTCCCAGATTTCATGGTTCAGAAAATAGATCCATATGTATAGATATCACAATATGATGTAAATATGTTGTACATGATAACATCATTCACACAAACTGGTCCCTCAACCTTCTCACAGAGACAGGCAAAAATATTATGAATTGAAATATTAAAAATAGAGGGAGGAGAAGAAATATAAATATAATAGATAAGAAGATGGTGGTGTGTCCTTTTTTATTTATTTATTTATTTTTTAACAAACAGGATACTTAAGCCCTGAAAGGCAATAGTATTAGGATGTGTTTAGCAAGAAGCCACATGTTGGATCTAATTCTGTGTTCTGTTAATTGTGAAATGTCATTGAAGTAAACACTATACTAACTGTCAAGAGATTTTGCCTTTTACTTATAAAAAACTGTTAACAGTGTCAGAGAGAAGAAACTGATCTGAAATATACTTTTCTCTCATCTTCTGTTCTTTTAGCTTTCCTCCAAATATGTCATTTTTTTATTATTTATTTTTAATTTCTGGACCTTATCCTCCTTCCACTGAAGTCTGTGAAGAATTCCTTTCTTTACCAATGGTCTATGATATGAAACAGTGTCTTGTGCAAAGATGAATTTACCAACAAAAATTTTTGCTTGCATGTTTTGTTTTGTTTTGTTTATTTGTTTTTGGTGGTGGTGGAGGTGGTGTTTTTGTTTGTTTGTTTTTGTTTTTCTTTATTCATAAGATCTTAGTCATTGGGAGCTGGGTTTGTTCAGCCCGGAGAAAAGGAGGCTCAGGGGCGACCTTATCACTTTCTATAACTACATTAAAGGAAGATATAGTGAGGTGGGGGTTGGTCTATTCTCCCATGTGCCTGGTGACAGGACGAGGGGGAATGGGCTAAAGTTGTGCCAGGGGTGTTTTAGGTTGGATGTTAGGAAGAACTTCTTTACCAAAAGGGTTGTTAGGCATTGAAATGGGCCACCCAGGGAAGTGGTGGAGTCACCTTCCCTGGAGGTCTTTAAAAGATGTTTAGATGTAGAGCTTAGTGATATGGTTTAGTGGAGGACTTGTTAGTGTTAGGTCAGAGGTTGGACTCGATGATCTTGAGGTCTCTTCCAACCTAGACAATTCTGTGTGATTCTGTGATTATGGTACCAGTCTGGTAAATCTTATCAGTTTCAATTGGATCAGCAGATATATGCCTACAGACACATGGAATGCTTCATTTTCAGTAATCTCCTTTCTCTAATTGTAAGTTCCCTGCTACTGCAATGTAAGTTTTAAATAAGAAAATAATAGGCATGAAAAATAAGTCTGAAATTATGCATATAGATTCAAATTCAGATAAATATCCCTTCTCCAAATAAACTGTAAACATGTATTTGACCCAGAAGAATTCAAGAACATATTTAAACAACTTCTTATAAGAGTGGATGCAAGAGTTTTCCTACATCATCATAAGGTTACTCTATTTGGGTCTACTGACAAGTTAAATGGGCACCCAATTGGCTACCTAAAACAATATGTCAGTTCCAATTAAGCCACCTTTTCACCATCTGTAAAGGAATAGGTGGTTGTGTACAGGCAAATTTGTGATTTGTGTGTGCAATTACTGAAATAATACATACACATTAGTTTGAAATTACTCTCCTAAATTTGTATACATATGAATTTGGGAAAATCTGGCCCTCTTGCTTTAAAGCATCATTTAAATATCATGTAAATTATACAAGGAGTAACAACCCATACCACGTAAGGAATTTTCATTTGGGGATTTCCTCAGTTGTGTACTTATTGTTTTTCTAATATTTTGCCATTGATAGCTAAAGATATCAACTGCTTCTCTTTTCTATGGTTCTGTTGCTAATGAAAAAGAACTTTTGTTCTATAGAAAAACTATGCAGCACAAATGGAATGATAGCATGTTGGCTCTTTATACTTTGGATGCTAAAATCCTCAGGAAAAATATTTTGCTGGAAAAGGCAACCTTGGCTCCATTCACTTCACAAGTACTGAACTCTCAGAATAGCTTTGACTTTGTCTCTTTATTTAGTGATTCACTGCACCCAGATATTTACATAGCACCATATATCTAAGTGGAGCTAAATGTTAACAGTCTTTCTAAAGAGATTGGTTTTGAACAGTAAAAATACATCTCTTGTCCTGGGGCATCCTTCTGGCAGCAATTTTTGAAGTGATATAAATAAATCACAATACTATTCCAACATGAAATCAACAGAAACAAATTTTTGTCTCACTCTCTTTGAAAGGTGACTTTCAGCCAGAAAATTCTATGTTGTTTTGAACAAGGTCTCTATTTATCCACTAAGCCAAGAAGGGTGGGAAACTATTCAGGAGCTACTATTGATTTTAAGCATCATTTAGACCAAAGAACAGATTTCAAGTGACCTTCTACTGTGATAACAATATCTGTAAGCTTAAAAAATAGCTTTGTCTAAAGGAAATTAAAGTCTTAGCTATGAAACACAATAAACAACAATTTAAGTTTAATTTAAAAGAGTAGCTAAATAACATACCAGTTGATATATAAAAAAAGACTTCTACTGAATCAGCAATTTTGATCATGTTTTGATGCTTTGTTATATTTTGAGTAATCTTGACTGACCAGCAAAATTTGTCAAACTTTTGACTTTGGTTTGGTTTCAAAGAGTTACATGTCATTTAGTATTTTGCCTTTTCTTTCATTAAGACTTCAATATGTTGTATTTAATTTCAATGTCAATATACAAAACAAAGTAGACTACATAGCTGCTTGCAGCAACTTCAAACCTGACATTAAAAAGACACAGTAGCAAGCCTACAGCCTTATTCTGTAGGAGTATCTGCCCATGGTTTTTAATTCCTAGCATACCTGCATTTGATCCTAACTACTTTAAGAATGGAATTTTTTCCTGAGTTCACATGGGCTCTATAAACATGCTTTTTCAGAATAGGTGATGGCAAAGGCTTCTCCTAAATGCTGCTAAGGAATCCTGTCTGAGAAGTAAAAAATAAATAAATAAATAAAAATAAAAATAATCTTTGTATAAGAATAAAGATCAGCTGGAATTTCATTTTACCTCAGCTCTATGACATGATGAAAACATAGCTCAGCAGAAAAGTATAGCAACATGTAACACATATTTTATGAATGACTGCTTTCCCTGAAAAAGAGAGGAGACTAGGTTTGGTTCTAGAATTATCCATTTTACACTAAAGAATTATTGGTTACCATGTCTTGGTGAAGAGACAAAATCTCTGCCTCCCACATCATCTCATACTCTTTAAACTTCCTAATCAACTTTCTTCTTCATAAAATTTGCATATTTTATTAAATAAGGTGAGCTTTTTATTCCTAGGTGAATATTCACTTATCTCTTACATATGAGGGAAAGGGAAATAGAAACCACCTCCTTTAAGAAAGAAAAAAAGTGTCCTTTACTGAAGTGTGCCACAGATCTTACACGGCAGGTGACAGCTCCATCCTATGATTCAAAATTACTGAAACTGAGAAGTTGGCATTGTCCATTGGTCATGGTCATTGTTGGAATTGAAGAGTGAAGAATTAGAAAGATGCATCCCTTTCTTCAGCTTTTGCACTGGCTAGTTGTGGAGTCATCTTCAGGAAGCAAATATTTTGCTGGAAACTTCTTCCTGAGTTCATTAAATACTCTCAAGATCTGTGTACAGAACTTTGGGCTAGATTCCTCATTGTTTATTGTCCTGTATAAGGTAGCTGTTGAGCTCTGGAATTTCCACATACTTTTGTGATACTTCCAGCTTGCTGGCTGTGTATGCATTTACAAAGCTACATAAGATTTTTAAATTATTTATAGTTAAAATGAATTCTGGGAAAATAAAAGCACACATTTATATTAAAAATGCAAATTACTGTTCTTTATTTAATCAGGGTATAAAAGAAGTATCAGAGAAATGTACAGTAGATGGTGTAGGGAGGAAGGTGGTACTGATTACAAAGCCTTTTTATTTCTTTCTTTCTTTTAGGGTAAGTTGTTAATATTTTTTCAGTTTCAATGACAACAGCAGGACTCCTGTCACATATTCTTAGTATATCACCCCTGTACGTATGAAAGCAGTATTTCACCCATACCTTCATTTTAAATCATTATTTTGAGCAATCTCTTTTTTTTTTTTTTTTTCCCTAGAAACATGGAGCCTTATTCTGATCTTTCTTTTGATAGTTTTACACTGCTCTTACCCTTAAACAGAAAAGTTCAGTCTAACAGCAATGAAAAACATATCAGAAACAAGGTGATGGTGTAACTGACATTATGTCCGAATTCTCATCACTCAGAATATATGAGAGCTCTTCCAGCTGTTTTCCTTCATCTACAGAGTCATACTTCTTCACAATACATGCATGTGTCCCAGAAATACACCCCAAAAAAAGATTTGAAGATCATCTCCCATAAATGGCAGTTTTGACAGGAAGGGAAACAGGGAAGTAGTAGATCTCCTATATACCCCACAACAATAAAATATGGATAGAGACAACTCTTTGACAGCAATGTCTCTCTTCCTCCTGAGCTGGTGAGAAGAAACACCAGCCACTAAGGTTTTGTCACATTTTCCATATTCCATCTCTTTCTTGCATAATTTGCACATGAAAACATTTGCTTAAAAATCTAACTGGGGAGACAGAGAGAGAGAACCTATATTATTTAATATTCAAATTATGCCTGTGCAATTTTGTTATGTGACTGTCTTCCCTAACCTATCACATGATTTTTGAAAAAGCGTCTAGTCTTAATATGAGAACATGATCAACTTATGGACTGTAGGTATTGATTTCTGTAGATACAAATGAGCACACAGTTCTCAAACATTATGATGAAATTCATTAATTTACTTTGTGTCATTTGTATCACCAAATACTTCCTAACAACCGTCTAATTTTTCCACTTTTCTTTTTTTTTTTTTATTACATTCACTACAAAAGATTATAAATGGGACTGTTACCTGGATCCTTAAAAGTGATCAATGTTTTGATCAAAAGTGATTCAATGTTTTAAATACTTATTGTTTTTGACATATGTCTTGGAGACTGCATATAAGAGATATACAAAGTATTTACAAAAAACAGTGTGACTTCAGACCACAAAGACTTCCTACTGAATGACAACTTTGGGTATGATAGTGAAAACCCTGCCCTAACTGGTTAACATTGCAGTCACTGCAGCTCCTGAAGCTGTAATTCATCAAACTGCAAGGGGATTGGCCAGTTCTATCTCCTAGGAATTTCCTTGGGAAAGATGAAATCTGCTGTGTAAAAAGGAAATTAAGAGGTATGAAGATCTTTCTCTTGTGTGAAACACTTAGCATATGCCTATTTATAAAATTAAAAATAATAGATAATTCCTTACCATTCACCTATCATCTATCTTTCTACTGTTAATTAGGTCTAGCTTGCCAGGAAAATTATTATTAATAATTATTATTGTTATTAATTATTATTATCATTATCGTTATCATTATATATATTATATATCATATATATTACATATTACATATTATATATTATTACATATAATAATATATTATTACATAATAATAATAATAATAATAATAATAATAATAATAGATTTATTTACAAATTATTCTTAAGCACATGAGCTGGCAAAGCACAAAGGCGACTAGTACTGTCTAAAGCTACCTTCAAGTTTTTAAATATACTTATCTCCAAATCTACAGTTTTCTGGTTTTTTGAATGCTTTCCTTCGAGTGTTTTGCTGGTAGAATCTTTTTATGACCAGAGACTGCCAGCTTTCCTTTATGGAGAAGTATGTCATTTTGATTATAAAAAGTACTTTGGGAGCATAACTCTATGTTTTCCAGTAGCAGAAAACATGAAGCATATATATATATATAGCATTTATTTTGTATTAAATCTCATGACTTCAAGTAACTACAAGGATCTTCATATATGATTTTAAAGCATATGGTATTGGTAGTATTTTCTTTTAATTCAATCAATGACATAATAGTTGATTTTTTAATTCATAATAGTTCTGATTTTATATAAATTGTTTCACTTAATTGGAGAACACAGTTGCAAGGAATTCAAAGTCCTTAACACTGAAAGATTTAGCAGATTAGTAATAAATAGGCTTGAAGCTAGATCCTAGTGGCAAAATTCCAGTTAATTTCAATGACAGCATGGTCAGACTAAAAGTCATCTGAAATTGCTGTGAAAGTAAAGGCTATTTCTTTCTCTCAGCTACATTTGGACACTAATAAAGTTATTCTTAATGGAACTTATTACATTCTTACTGGAAGAAGAATCTGACCCCAGCAGAAAAGATTGCTCCCTTTTTTCACTTTGTTTTCAAAAAGATCTACAATTTCATAATAGTGTCCGGCTATGCGCACAAATCTCATTACCCAATAATAGGATTTGTCTACATACCTCCTGCTCAACCTTTTGGAAATGTACATGTCCCTCAGAATGTTTTTTTGTTTGCTTGTTTGTTTTTGTTTGTTTGTTTGTTTGTTTTTCCTCTTTGTTTCCATTTACATCTGTCCACATGAATACAATAGATTATTTTCTATATAACAGATTTAGTAAAGAAAACTTAGCTAAATATATAATCAAGGAAGAGGCGGAGATGTTCTTAAAGGACAAAATCTACTTTGGAAGCTGAACTCTCACTTTTGTTACAGCGATTGAGATATTTGAGAGTAAAAATGTGCCAGAGAGATGAAACAAAATGTACTGGTGGAACTCAAATATAGCAGCAAAAGGCTAAAGCAATGCTTAATTATAGTCTGCAGTCAAGATATACTACGACTGGATTCAACTGCAATAAAGAATTTGTGGATAACTTTAGTTGCCAACATTCTAAATTGGAGATATGAATGACAGTTTAGGTTGATGCTACTCCCCCCTTCTCCTCCTCCCACCCCACCCCCAATCTGGCTTTACTCTTTTTTCAAAACAGTGAAGGAAAAGAACTGAAATGCACTTTAATCTTTATTTCCTTCCTTTCAACCACTAGTTCTATAGCCATTCTACTAAAAATGGGTTTAAAACTGGGTAAGACCTGGGTTAAAATTTTTAATCAGAACATAGAATAGTAAATTGTGGTAGAGCTCTCAAGTAAAGGTCTGGAGAAAAAACAAAACAAAACAAAACAAAAGAAAAAAACTATTGGAATATTGGAAGTATATTATAGCTGGAAATTTGAGCTCTCAAAAGAGAGACAGACTCAAGAGTTTCACCAGTTTCCCTCTCTTTCTTTCTTTGTACAAAAATAGTTGCTTAATTCATATAAAGCAGCATTTCCCACTGACTAGTTATATTAAATGAACCTTTTGCTTAAATAACCTTCTGAAAAGTTAAGATCCATCTAACTCACTTGTTGAAAAGTATGAGAAAAAAGTGAGGTCATTATCCGGATATGATGTTTTGCTCTATGTGCATGTTACGCACTAGATGCGGAAAGCTAAATTTTCACTTTTTTTTTCCCAAATATAGGCAAATGTCCTAAGTCTTGTTGCTATGCAGTTTAGCCATAGCAACAAACATAAAAGCCAATGTGTTGTTATTTCTATTTTCCCTTCCAGACAGTATGCCTGGTAAAAAAGACATGCTAGTTATAGCACTGTCAAAATAAGTGCAGTATTTCCTATGAGAGATGTCAAACATTTCATCTTCCAAAAGACTATACTGTGCAAAAATGCTAAGCAAGATGGTGGAGAGATCGTAGTCAAACTATCCACATCCTTTTGATAAACAGGTAAGGTGGTGATTATAGTGAAGGGGGAGTCAAATTGTTTACTTCTATCTTTTTGAAAAATTGAAAGATATATTAAAAGATATTATCTTATTAGTTATATCTTTGTTTATTTAAACAAACATAACAACAACAAAACAAGAACACAAAAATATTTTTTTTCTTCTTTGCCATGGTAATAGTATTTTACTTTTATATAACCAGGAATGGAATGAACCTCTAGTCTTCAATGCTCAGAGATTTATGTTATATGTAATTATATGTATATAACATATGTAATTATATATGTTATATGTAATTATATATATATAATACATCATTGCTTCACAAAAGATTTTACTCTTCTTTTCAACCTGTTTTAGCTCACAGTCAATGTTTTACTGATCTTAAATAAATCTGAACAGAAATTGTGGGACAATATTCCTGCCTCCTTCAAAGATGGGAGGATTTCCTTGTGGTTACTGTGAGAAGTGAGAGCTAAAACAGATAGTTTATTCAGCAGGTTCTTCCTCAACTTCCTATGTGACTCCTATGTGTCATGCAAAGATAATCTGAAGTGTAAAGGAGAAGCCTGGCTTCCTTTCTATTGTTCATTTTAAATGGGACCTAGATGACTGTCATTTCTATTTTGGAAAATCTTACTTGTTGCCTAGTGTGTGTGTGTGTTTTGTTGTTGTTGTTGTTGTTTGTTTTTCCCCCCACTTGTAAAATAAGGAAATGATGAGAATATAATTGATCCTCATTGCTAGTGCAGACACCAGTGAGCAATTAATTTAAGGACTATAATTTATGAATTTATAAATGTTCAGATATGATGTAATTTTTTAATTATTTTTTTTAAAGGAAAAAGTTATAGACTATTTTTTAGAGTCTAGGTTAAAAATAATTAAAAATAAGAATAAGAATAAAAAAGACTGCAGTGGATGGATATACTACACACTTCATTTATTCAACCATGAATGCAAAATGAAATCTTTACCAAACTCCAATCCAATCACACCAAATAATTCAATCTGAGAACAACTCTAGCTAGAAAACCTGCACATATATACTCCCTTGTGCATCTTTCTTTCCAATCCACCTCAGTATGATACTGACAGGTTTGACTTTCTTCTTCAGACTGCTAGTTCCTCTTTGCAATTGACAGTCCGTGTCATGTTGAACAGTCTGTTCTGCAGGCAGCCTTGAAAAATCCTGAAGTCACTGAAATATGGTGATGACATAGCATCAGAAAATTTCTTGTTGCCTTTATCTTGCTTACTTTTTCTTCTGTTCGAAATAAAGGATCCATTTAAGTGTTTATTTAAGAGCATGAAGCAAATTTTTTTTTCTTAAAATTAAGAGCAAGAGCAAATTTTGCTCATGGATTTAGATCAACCCCTTTGATACAGAATGCATTTTTTGGTTGCTTTAGGAATTTTGACGTTTCAAGCAGGGTTAACATCGAACATACCCCATTTTCAATATATGCTGCAATACATAACTGTTTCTTCAAGTTATCAAAGAGTTATTGTGCTTTTCATGAAATGTTAGAATGATTTAGCATTGTGCTGAGTCCCTTCACATCTTAGGGCCAAAAAATAAATTATTTCTTAATGAGTCATTCAAGGCTTTAAAATCAGGAAGGAAAAACAAGGATCTCCAGAAAGCAACTTATCTCATTGTAATATAGATGTCTAGGAAAAGTGATATGAATTCTTCTCTCAGAAGAATGAGAGGTTCCCTCAGAGAAGGTTCAAACTTCACACACAAACTGGTTATTTTTATTTAGATTTCCACAGTAAAATAATGTGTATACTGTCATTCATTACCCTTTTCCTACTGTGTTAAGAAATCTGTTAGAATAAGTGCTCCCTCCAACCAGGTGTATGCTGAAGCATCAAAATTTTTGCAGCATTAAACAGGCCTTGTATGTGCTGCCCACTTTGTATATATGGAAGCCTTGGAAAGCCAGGCAGGCTGTTGTCATCAGCCTCAAAAAAAAAAAAAAAAAAAAAAGATGGTGTTTGTTGCTCCTACTTCTTCTTAGTCTTCTGCTTAAGGTTACTCCCTCTGACATACTTTATTGAAAGTATTGATGTGAAGGTGGTGGTAAATGGGAAAGATGTTTCTAAGAGGGAGGAGATGACTGGCAAGCTAGGTGAAATATGAAACTGTCATTTGATTCCATGGTTATTTTGACTAAAACATAGTTTTAAAAATTTCCTATACTCAGAAACAATGAGAATTTATTTAATTAGAGTTTTCTGTGATGCTTATAAGATTTTTCAATTTAAATATTTTCAAAAAACTACAGCAAACGACAAAACAAACAAACAAACAAAAGCTCAGCCACTACTAATCACATTAAAAACATTAAAATTTATTAAAGCTTGTAGTTTTTAAGGGACAGATTTGTGAACCTGTACCTTTCAGCAAGTTTTCCCTGTAAAATAACTGAAATTCTCCAAAAGCGAAGTATTATTTTCAGCAAGTTCAGTAGAATCTTAAAAACAAGATTCTAATAAGACTGGACTGAAGTACCTGGTGGTCCTGGTGGACTCCAGTTGAACACAAGTAAGAAATATGCCCTTGTCTCTAAGAAGGCTAGTGGTATCTTGGGCTGAATTAAGCAAAGTATCGCCAGGAGACTGAGGGAGGTGATCCTTCCCATCTACTCAGCACTGGTGAGGCCACACCTGGAGTGCTGTGCCCAGTCCTGTACTCCCCAGAACAAGAGAGACCAAGAGAGACATGGACATACTGGAAAGAGTCCATCAAAGGGATATGAAGAGACTGGAGCACCTCTCCTATGAGGAAAGGCTGAGAGAGACGGGATTGTTCAGCCTGGAGAAGAGAAGTCTTAGAGCTGATTTTGTTGATGTATATAAACACCTGATGGGAAGGTGCAAAGATGGAGAAGTTATTTTCATTGGTGTACCTGGACAAGAGGCAATGGGCAAAAACTAGAGCATAGGAGGTTCAATCCATTCAGCAGGAAATACTTCTTTCCTGTTCAGGTGATTGAGCACTGGCCCAGGTTGCCCAAAGAGGTCATGGAGTCTCCTTCCACACAGACCTTCAAAAGCTGTCTGGACATGGTCCTGGGTAATCTGCTCCAGGTGTCCCTGCTTGAGCAGGGGCTTTGGACCAGATGACCTCCAGGGGTCCCTTCCAACTTCAACCACTGTGTGATTCTGTCATTCTGTGAAGGCTGGGCAACATGGATAGAGGTCGTAAAAATAAAATTAAAAGTAATAATAATAAAAAAGCAAAAACAACCAAAAAAAAATCCAAATAAAACTGAACAAAATCAATGACAACGAAACACCATATATAGTAACAGAAATTAAATACAAAATTAAAATCTCCATTTCTACTCAAAACTTCTTTCTCTTTGATAATTTTTACTTTGTATCATATGAACCTTCAACAATCTTTGTTATGTGAATTCTGTGCTCAGAAAACTCTGCTCATGCTGTAGGACCCAGCTTCGTAAAGATAGGTGGAAATAGGACCAATCTTATCTGTCTGATACTTGTAAGATTAGGTAAACTCTTAATCACCTGGCTGAGATACCAGTAAACTCTCTCCCATTTTATCTGTGACCATATTTAAAAGTAACTTCTTTATTGCCTTCCTTTTTTCATCAACGCTCATTTATTTATATTATTATTAACTCGTTGAAGTTTCTTGTAACAGCTTTTTATCTAATCACTGCCCTTACATAGTAAGATAACATAAACAAATAATATATGGGTGAAAAGTTAAAAATGATAAGTAGGACTATTATTTCTTTTTTCTCTCCAATGTTCTTACCGACCATTTGCTTTAAAATTTAAAATAAAAAACTCTTCAGAAGATAAAGATATCAAGTTTAGTTACCAATAAACTTAATATTAACTTCTGTGTGGTTATGTAGAAAAGAAAATTCTATACTATATACTATACACTATACACTATACACTATACACTATACACTATATATATAAAAAAAAAAAAAAAAAAAAAGCAGGGGCTAGAAGGGGTAGGCAGTCTCAGGAATACATGAGAAAATGAGGGAATCCTGCCACCACTGCTACCTTGAAACATTTTACATTAAAAAAAAAAAAAAAAAAAAAAAAAAAAAAAAGCTCTTTTGTACATTTTTCTTCACTGCAAAGATAAACTAAAAGATGAACTGAGCATTTCCTAAATACAAGTCACAGACACTTTCTGTAGCATCCATTTGGACATGTTTTTGACGCCATCTAAAACCTCAGAACTCCCTCCTTAGCCCTGTATTTGTCACAATATCCTTCTGAAAGATTGTCAGAAGATCCTGTTTGACACAAAACGTGGAGGATATCTGTGGAAAGAGAACAAACCAAAAATAGCGGGAGAGAGAACCAAAGGAAAGATTTCTGCCAAACAAATAAATTTGTCAGTTATCCTAAAAAAAAAAAAAAAAATCTAAGTTAAGGCTCTGCTCCATACTAAGGATTTAAAACTAATTACCTAATGTCTCTACCAACAGTGCTTTTGTTTGTCTCGTTTGCTTCTGGTTTGCTTCTGGTTTGGTTTGGTTTGGTTTGGTTTGGTTTGGTTTGGTTTGGTTTGGTTTGGTTTGGTTTGGTTTGGTTTGGTTTGGTTTGGTTTGGTGAGTGGTGTTTTTGTTTGTTTGTTCAGTGTTGTTGTTGTTTTTATTATTCTTATTATTTAGACACAAAAATAGGTGCAAAAATTGGGGAAAAAGTAAAAGAGGTAGCCAATATACATATCAGAATGTTTTTTGTTTTTTTTTTTTTTAATAGCTTTTTTGGACGTTTTTTATTTCTAATAGAGAGAGTAAAATCCTGATGTAGACTTACAGTCATGCAAAAGAGTTTGTGAAGAAAGAATTCCTGTATCCCCATCAAGATGCATAGTTCTGAAAGATTTTCTTTGGAGAATTAATAAAGCAAGTTCATGACAAGACTGGTATAAAACATTTAGTCCTTACATTTCTTACACTTACATCACTAACTACAGTACATTCCCAGCTCTTTACCTTCCTTTGTGTGTATTACTAACTCTTTACATGAGATAAAGGTCCATAACTGCCTAACATTCAGGTTTGGGGCATATCAAGAATTGCTGTTATGTCTACAGCACAGACCTCCTAATGAATTCCAAATGAAGCAATCATTGGATAAAATGCATAGACTGGTCTCCCACTCGTAGGTCCATGCTTTGGTTTCTATAGAATACAGATAATGCTTTTGGAGCTGTGTTCAGAAGTCAGATCTTCCCCTCCTGTACAAACTGGACAACAGGGCTCTCAAGCCAAAGAACTGAAAAGCCTATTTCAAAATTCAGTGTCCACAGAAACTTTTTTCCAGGACCTCATCCTATCAATGAGAAACACACTACAGAGACATTTCCTCTTGTTTCCCTAAATCAAAAAAAAAAAAAATATTATTTATTTATTTGATTTTTGCAGTGTCACATCACTTCATCACTTTCATAAAAGAATGGAAGTTTGTGCTTTGTGCTGGAACCACATAGAGATTGAATCATGAAGTGTGATGAAGCATGTCGTCTTCCAGTTTTCCAGTTTCCAAGTTTGGTAAAATATTTTAGCCACTGAATTCGTATATAGAACATAGGATTGCTGTTTGTTCTTCCATTTTTTTTAAAGGAATAAAAGTGATATTTTCATGGTATACCACTTAACTCCAATGTATTTTTACAAACAAGAAATAGAGGCATAAATTCCTCAGAGGACTAGGGTTTTAAATCAAAACTAACTTTTTGTATTTTAGATTCTTGATTGACACAGTTCTCCACAAACAGTGCACTTGTTGTGAATCTTCCATGATTAAATCTAGATGTTACTTGTCATATATAATGGCACATCAGTAAGTCTTTACAGAACTGGTTTCTAAATAAAGTTGATATAATTTAATTTGATATACGCCTAATTTAAAACTGCCTTGTAGTCATTTGTCTACCACAGAATTATAATGATATTCATCCAAAGTATTACATATATGTGTATGCACATGTAAACAGCTCAGAGTTTCTGTTTCCATCAATTTATTTTATGCCTCTGACATATATGTCAGGCACATTTTTTTCTTCTTTTAAAGAAAACACATTTAGCAAATTTTCTAGCAATAAAATATAGAGAATAACACTACCATATCTCACTGAGTACTGAAAGGACTATTTTAGTTCGTGCTTATGCAGCGGTAAGACAACACAAAAGTCATTTTTAAGTCCTAACAGTTACCCCTGGTGACAGTTTGATAAGAAATCTCATACAAGTTCTTCCTGATGTTCACAAGATCTCCAGGCACTTTGCAAGCTGAAGTGGAATCAGTCTAAATCAGAAATAATTTTGTTCACAACATTTTTGCTTAGGTACAAATATGAAGCTCATTAAAGTTAATAATAATAACAATGGATCCACTAAATTTCTTGGGCTTTGACTCAAGTTACATGAATTACATTTTATCTGCTATTTACAGTCAGTCAGTCTGAGAGTTGATTAAGTCTGTTGCCATTTGCTAGCCAGAAGCTCAGCAGTCACTAACTGTGGCTTACTTAACCCTCCATATGAAGAAGATACAGTGTCTGTTACAACTGTGAGCTGCTTTTGTTCTAGTTCCTAATTTCCTAACTTGACCCTTGCTGAACATGACAAAGAAAAAGGAGGAAGGAAACAAAACAAAACAAAACAAACACACACACACACACAAAAGCAAGCAAGCAAGCAAACAAACAAACAAAAAAAACTTTGTAACAGAGATGAAATCTCAGGTGTATGTCAAGGTTTCTGCACTGAATTTAAAGTATTGGCCAGCATGATTCCCATTGTTTCTGTTTTGTGTCTGATGATATCTCTTCTCTCAGATAACTAGGTCAAGAGGGAATGACTTCAAGATGTGCAAGGGGAGGTTCCAGTTAGAAATTATGAGACATTTCTTCTCAGAAAGAGTGGGTAGGTATTGGAATGGGTTGCCCAGGGAAGTGATGGAGTCACTGTCCCTGGAGGTGTTTAAGGAAAGGTTGGACATGGTGCTTAGGGACATGGTTTACTGGGTGATATTGATGGTAGGGGAATAGTGGGACCAGATGATCTTGGAGGTCTTTTGTAACCTTAATGATTCTATGATGCTATGATAATTTCAAAATCTACTCAATTCCTCAGACATATTTTATTGGATATCAAAGACAGTGATTCTGCATAGCTGTGGTGTTGTCTCTTATATCATTTACTTCTTTCAGTGATACATTTTCTAATGAACATTTCATTTAATTTCTTCTTCCATCTTCATTTCTTTTCCAGTTTATGTTGTATAGTGACTTATGCTAATATAATGGATAAAACTGGCTGCTTTGCTTCTAACACCATCTTTCTATCCCTCCACTTCTAGAAGATATGCAGATATGCAGATAAACACATATGAAACACACATGGGGGGTTGAGGAGAAGGGGGGTAGGAGTATGTGTACACACAAAAAATTCATCTACCCATCTGCATGAAACACACTAAATAGAAACATCAAAAAACTGTAAGGCACTGAAGTGAAAGTAAATTTAAAGATACTGGTTCAAACAACTCTCACATGCAGGGCATGCTTCATAAACTGCAGATAGGTTTCCTGAATAAAATATGAGGCCATGTAGCTCCATGACTACCTTGGTTAGTTAAAAGAAAAAGAAAAAAAAAAAAAAAAAAAAAGAAAATTTGTAAATAAACCATACACTATCTCCAAAGGGATAAACAAAATAGCCAGCAGTGACAGCATTTGCTTTTCATGTGTGCAAATACAAGGCTTAACAAATGTCAGCTTCTCATTTGCAAATTAAGATGTAAAGAAAATGTCTGTGACAGTACATGCAACAGTTCATATTTGAAGTTTGGCACAGCGAACTGGCAGCCACAGAGGAACTGCAGTTGCCTAATCCTTTCTTTCTGCCTTCCAGCTACTGGCGAGTAGGGTGGAATTTAATAAATATGTGATGAGGAAAGGCTGTGAAAGGTTGGCATATCTTCTCCTCTGCAAGGACTCATCTTCAGAGATAATTAACTAGGTGACAATATACAATGTGCCATTAATAAGAGCATTCAAATCATTTCTAGACTTAAGTACAATTTTAAGCCGCTTATCAGATTTTCATTTCTGAATCCATTCAGCTGTCAGGCTTACATTCTGGCTCTTTATTGAAGCTCACATGGGAATCCAAACCTTCTAATTTTCTATACAGATTCATTTCAGAATCAATTAGAGCTGGTGGCAGCCTTGTCCCTGTGTACTAAGGGGATTAGCTGGGCACTTGCTCAGCTGAAGCTACCTTTGAATGTACATTCAACCCTCTATCAAGAAAGAGTTTTTTGTTGTTGTTGTTGTTGTTTTTTTTCTTTCCCCCCCCAGAGGATTCTGAAGCAATTGAAGTACTGAAACCAACAGATGGCAGATAATCACTGGAATGGTCTTCAATTTTGTAAGGAAAGGCAAAATGATATCTGTCTGTCTCCTAGTTAGGATTTTGTGCTGTACAAAAGAGAGAGGAGAGGAGAGGAGAGGAGAGGAGAGGAGAGGAGAGGAGAGGAGAGGAGAGGAGAGGAGAGGAGAGGAGAGGAGAGGAGAGGAGAGGAGAGGAGAGGAGAGGAGAGGAGAGGAGAGGAGAGGAGAGGAGAGGAGAGGAGAGGAGAGGAGAGGAGAGGAGAGGAGAGGAGAGGAGAGGAGAGGAGAGGAGAGGAGAGGAGAGGAGAGGAGAGGAGAGGAGAGGAGAGGAGAGGAGAGGAGAGGAGAGGAGAGGAGAGGAGAGGAGAGGAGAGGAGAAGCTGGCAAAGAAAAAGGATAAAAACTTGGTAGAGTAAAAAGGAAGAAGACGGAAGAGGAAGAGACAAGGGAAAGGGGAAGGGGAAGGGGAAGGGGAAAGGGAGAAATGAAACGTGACTCTTCTGATTGTCTCTTAATCTCAAAACACTCACTGACACAAGAACTTCCAAAGGTTTCCCTTATACATTTAGCCTTGGTATTCATCAGATGTGACATATTTTTGTTTTTGACTTTTGGCCATCCTTCCACCCACATATTATTAACTTCAGTATTACTTGCTTTACCAATTTCAGCTTGCTATTCTGAAACACATTACTTTAGTCTTCTGGTAAACACTACAGAAGATAAAATGATTTGGAACTGTTGCCCACCCTTTTCTGTTTCCAAATAACCTTGACTTTATTCCATTACTCAAAGTTTTGACAAAATATTTTGGTAGTTTGTGTACCAGGGTCTTTATGCATAAGGCAACATTTGTGAATGATTATTATGCCCCTCAAAATTATAAAATTCTTTTTAATTCTTTCTCAGAGCCTCATTCTATACATGTCTTGGTTATTAGAAGGTGGTTTAAAGTTCACTTGCAAAATCAGACAACATCATAATTAAGGAGCCTAAGAACAACTTGCATGTTATAACAAGTAATTTTACCAGTGTTTACATGAATAACAAAGAAAAAAATATTTAAGGAAATAAAATACCTTTACAATAATGCATTTTAATGTGACATAGCTTCACAGTGAAGGTTATGAACACAGAAGGTGACTTTCCTAGTCCTGAGAGCTCTAAGAACCACAAGACTCATAGATTTCATATAGACAACCTTCAAGATGAGTTTGGAAAATGATAGATTATTAAAGTTAGTGATATATTTTAAATTTGAAGATTGTTCTAATCTCTACTGTTAAATACCTACATCCCTGTTTTATTTATTTATTTATTTATTTATTTATTATTTCTCTAAGAATCTTTCTTATTCCTAACCATCTCACATGAACAATGGTGAGATTGCTACATTCAGATAAAATATTTTTTTCTAAATCAAGACATAGAAACATACAGAGTCCATACACATATTTTTATGCTGATCTTTGTTAAAAGTTTTTATTATCTATATTCTCATAACTCTTGAAGGAAAAATAAGAGACCTAGTAAATAGGTATATTTAGTAGTATTACTCAAAACATCTCTTAAATTCTCCACATTTTCATAGCTGTCATTTCTGAGCTAATAAGATTTAATTTGTTCAGTACAAATAAGAATGTATATTGAGGTGTGATTTTGTTATATTATATGAATGAGAAAACACAAAGAAAATATAGTTAATGCATTATTCATACAATAATAGATGAACATTATTAATGCAGTAAGGATAAATCATACACACATAATGGTATGTCAAGAGTAAGATAGTACTGAAATGCCTGTATTCCCAGTGTTACAATTTTGAATAATTTTGATATTCAGAGATTTAGACATACAATTTTTGCAGTGCCTTAAATATATATAATAATAATTTTGGATATTACTTCCCAGTGGAATGCTTTATTCTTACCATTCAATTCTGCAACACTCAATTTAAATTAATATGTCAGTATGCTGAATTTCATACTTTATATAGCAGCATCTGCAAAATTTTCTCACATAGAAATGTGAAACAAAATGTAGTCACATGTGTAAGCTTCAGCTGCTATAAATAGTCATAGGTCTCTTAATTTCAATAAAACCATTTCATATTTTCTCAGGAACAGATCTATTATGTTCATTAAAGGTGACAGAGTAACAATCCTTGAGACGGAAAATATGTATTATCAAGTACATCTAGCCAAGAAGGGCAATCCACAGAAAGCTAGCTCAGCAAACCAACAAAATAATGCATTCTGCCTGTGTGAGGGAGTATAAGTGCATATTTATGTAAAATAAAAAACTGACAAGGATTCCTGTTTCTATAAAACAAAATGAGTAATCCCATTCTTAGCATGTACAGACGTTAAAAAGAAAAGAAATGAACACAAACAAAGAATAACTCCTGCAACTGTTCCCCTTATTCAGTGATACAGTATGTAATGATTTTGTTTTGGCTGTTGAAGTCATTTGCAATGGATTTAAACTCAAGCAAGTAGATAAGGCATATTCTTACTTTATAAAATATCCTCAAAAAAAAAAAAAAAAAAAAAGTATTTACAATTACTTTATATTTAGGACAGTGAAGCATGACTGAAGAATACATTTGAAATACTATTTATAGATTTCCACACATCAATTTGAGAAAGAAACCAAAGGCCTAGAAATTAGTTATTTACTTTTTATGTTCAACTAGAAAGAGCAAACAACCTAGCTAAGGAAATTTTTCAGTGATAGATATAGAAGAGTTGCAAGAACCAAGAAGAACTCTGAAATTAGTAACATGAGAAGAAAACACAGAAATTCATCTTGAAAAACTGCAAGCTCAAGAAACTGTGAAGGGATAAACCAAACCCTACAAAGACTGAAATGGCAGGAACACCTGGAAAGCATTAACTCTGGGAATAGTGGGTAGCCAATTAGACACCCATTTCCTACAAGAAATATTGTTGTGGAAAAGTAATAGTAATAATAAAAAAAGCTAATGCAGTGTTTGGACTGTTCATGAATTGTCAAATTACTTGACAAAGCAAAGATATAGCACAACTTCTGTTTCTAAGGCGGTAGTGTGATTTTACCTAAAGCAGTATGTTCAGCTCTGGGCATCACATTTCCATAAAGATGAAGACAAACTGGCAGGAGTTCAGTGAGCTGTACAAAATAAATATAAAATTAAAAATAAAAATAAAATAAAATCAGTGGGCTAAAGTGAATAACTTATGATGAATGATTCAAGGAGCTAACTAGAGGTCTGGCCACCTAAAATGGCATTCTCCCTGACAAGATAAAATGCCTTTGAATGCCATTCACCTTGTACTCGTTTCCTGAAAACCTTCCTTCTACCATCATCAGGTCTCTCTCTATAAAAGCTTATTGAAGCAACAACTAAGGAACCTTGCAGCTGTAGTGAAAAAAAAAAAAAAAAAAGTATGTTGCAACAGAGAAATCACTATTACTAGCATAATAAATTAGCTCAATGAAAGTAAAAAAAAAAAAAAAAAAAGAGGAAAGAAATAGTAAACTGTGCAAAAGAAAAACAGTTTAAGGGGCACTATGTTATTTAAATAGCTTTCAGAAACAATTTAATGCAAAGTCACAGAAATGATACATTAGGAAGAGTCCCAGAAAGAACAGTTCCACAGAATCACCTATGCTTTTTTTTCTAGGGTTCTAGGGTAGGTGGGAGA
Organism: Aythya ferina; assembly: GCF_964211825.1. Lineage (NCBI taxonomy): Eukaryota > Metazoa > Chordata > Aves > Anseriformes > Anatidae > Aythya > Aythya ferina. The sequence continues at coordinate 64,473,396 of NC_140298.1, forward strand.
AATAGGCTGTAATATATTTTGCCATTTCCCAATGTGAGAAAAAAAAAATCCTCTCACCATTTTTCTGTAATTTTTATCAAGGAGACACAGCTTCCAGTATTAAACATGTTTATGTAGATAACATATCAACATAAATACAGATAGTTATAGTAATCTACTATAGAACCACAGAGAGTAAAGACAAAGAGGATAGGAACAAGCTTCCTCTGGACCAAGTCCAGAGGAATGGTCACATCCTCAAGTCCAGAGGATGGTCACAAAGATGGTTAAGGGGCGGGAGCACCTCTCCTATGAAAACAGGCTGAGGGATTTGGGATGGTTCAGCCTGGAGAATAGAAGGCTCTGGGGAAACCTTACAGCAGCCTTCCAGTACCTACAGGGGACCTACAGGAAAGATGGGAAGGGACCCTTTGTCAACGAGTTGAGTGATAAGACTCAGAAGTAATGACTTCAAACTAAAGGAGGGTAGGTTTAATATTAGCTATAAGAAGGAAATTCTTTACTCTGAGGGTGGTGAGGAATGGCCAGGTTGGTTGGGGCTTTGAGCAACCTGGTGTAGTGGGAGGTGTCCCGGCTCATGGCAGGGTGGTTGGAACTGGATAGTTATAAGGTCTTCTCCAATCCAAACCATTCTATGATTCTATGATCCTATGATTTTATCAACTTTGCTGAAAATGCTAATTAAGACTTTTTAAAGGTACAATATGACATATTACCTCAATTACTCCTTAACAATCCTGATTTGATTTACTAACACTAGATACTATTTTCTGCATTTCACGTCATTCATCATATGCAGATTTTTTGTGCAATCTTTCAGCAGATTTCAGATAATACAGTGGTAGTTCCAGTGCCTATTTCCAAATTTCCAGACTAAGTCAAATATTTCTCCTTTGGGTTTCCATGACTCAGTCTCATTCCTGCCATTCCCCATCCCCAGCATTATTTAGATGGGTAGTTCTTTCTTTTTTTTCTTTTCTTTTTTTTTTTTTTTTTGGTGGTGAGTAGGAAAAAAAATAATAAATATACACAAAGGATAGATAGCTTGCTATTCTTTCCTGTGTAGTGTGCTGTGGTAGTATACACTTATAAGAAACAACAATTGTAAAATCTTTGCAGAGCTTGCATGTCTTGGGATATGTTAGCAAAGAAATCTTCAGGGCTTTGAGCTATTAAATGTTAATACCAGTTTATATAGCACGTCTGGACTGAGGTTTTTCTCACATCTAACTTGCTTAAGCTTAGTTATTTTAAGAGATAATGCAATTACACACCTGTGAAAAGGATATTGTAATTTGAAGTATCAACTTAATATAACTATTGTAATAGCTTTCTTTCACACCTTTTCATTATTATTGTATATTCTTTATTTGGAACTGGTGAGTTTTACACATCACTATCAGATACAAACTGCACTTGGTAGTTTGTCATTTACCTGATTTAAAAAAAAATACTATTTTATTTTATTTTATTTTGGAGAACTACCTTTCACTGTCATAAGAAATTGTCTTCAGGTCTTCCTTACACACAGCTATTTCAAGTTAAATAACTTGCCTCCATTTGTTTTCAATAGAATTAATTTTCATTAGGATTCATCAGTTGTGGTGGTTTTACCGTGCTGGGCAGCTAAACCCCACAACCGCTCTCTTGCTCCTCCTCCTTTAGATGAGGAGGGAGAGAAGTAAAGCAAAGAACAACTCACGGGTTGAGATAAGGATAATTTAATTAAAGGAAAATAATTATAATAATTAAATAAAGACTACCATGAACTAAACAATTTACCTAAGGGGAAATAAAAAGGGAAAGGGGAAAAGGGAGGGGAAAAGGAAAAATAAAAAGAAGGGAGGAAAACAAACAAGCAAAATAAATGAAGGCTATATGGAAGTGCAGAGGAAAGAAATTGCTCTCTAGTTCCCACAAATGAGCAATGATTGACCATGTCCTTGAAGCAAGGCCTCAACGCATGCAGCCGGTGTTCGAGAGGAGGACCGACATTTTCTCAACGAGAGCCCACCCCTCCCCTCTTCTTCCTGTTTCCACCTTTTATTGCTGAGTGTGACACCACATGGTATGGAATATCCCTTTGGTTGGTTTAGGTCAGCTGCCCTAGTGATGTTTCTCTTCTCACTTTTTGCCCACCCCCTAGGAGGGTTAGAGAAAGGCCCAATGCTGTGCCACCGCTGCTCAGCAGTAGACACAACACTGGTGTGATAACACTGCTGTTCCAGCTACAAGTACAGAGTACGGCACTGTATAGGCTGCTGCCAGGAAAGTTAACATTCCAGCCAGACCCAGTACATCAGTATGTGTCATTAAGTGTCCAACTATCCAATCATCTCCATTTTCATAATGAAAAAAATATTTTTGACTCACCATTTCTGTATTGCATGAGGAAGGACAATTTACATTTCTTATTATTTCTTTCAATTACATTCTTACTTTTTATGAAAAAAAGGCATGAATTCCTGTTATTAGTGTCACATATGCATCTTTCAAGATAATATCGTAAGAGATGACCTATAATTTTATACATCAGTAAAAAAAATACTAAATTATTTTCTCTTATTGTCATGAATATAGTAAATTAAAGTGTTTTTACTAATCTTTGCAAAATGTTTTCAGTAAGTTATTTTAAATTGAGTATAATGTCTCCTATATATTTAATAGTCCTGTAAAAGTTACTGAAGATACTTTGTGATTTTAAATTATATTCTATGATCTTATTATCATTACAACTTTTGCTACTAAAAAGGCATTGTAAAGTAAATCATATCATTCAAAATTTATCCATTCATAATCACCACTGCATAACTTTTTATTGTTTAAAGGATATTTTTGTATCAGCATCATTTGCAATCCATTGCATTCATAAGCAATTCGTCTCATTCTTACAACACAGGCAAATTCCATATTATTTTATTGATCTCCATTGTGAAATAGTTCACAGGACATGCTAACAGGGCTGGCTTGGCAGTTAGTGCAGGCAGTTTGTGTGGGGCAGTTCAAGCGGGGCAGGGAGGAGAACCTAGACTTTGCCATGGTGGGCACCTGTCGCAGCGGTCAGTCCAAGGTGGCAACCCAAACAGAGGAAATGCTGCCTCTCTGGGCTCATGTGGGCACCCAGGTGGATCCTCTGAGGGGGGAGGTGGCAGTCCAGACAGGTGACTGTGGGGAACTCCGGAATCTGGAGGCCCATCTGGGCCATGAGGGAGGAGAGCGCTGTCACGGGTGCAGGTGTGCTCTGCTTCAGGGACTCCTCGAGCAGGTGGCTGGGCTGCAGCAAGAAATCGGCAGCCTGAGGGAGTCTCCGGGAGTGACAGATATGTGTCAGAGACGTTAGGAAGGCTCTGCCATGACTCATTAGACCGGAGGACTACTATCCTCTCATAGTCATTCAGGTTGGATCCCAGGAAGCTGCTATTAGAAAAATGAAGAATATTAAAAAGGACTTTGCATCCCTGGGGAGGTTGTTGAGGGGATTGGGGGTGCAGGTAGTGTTCTCCTCTGTCCTCCCACTGGGTGACTGGGATGCAGATAGAAGGAGCAGAACAGAACAGGTAAATGACTGGCTGAGGGGGTGGTGTCTGGACCAAGGATTTGGGTATTTTGATCTTGGGCCATCCTTTGAGAGGCTGGGTATGTGGGCTACTGACAGGCACCACCTAAGCAAGTGAGGTGCAAGTGTGTTGGGGAGCAAGCTCTCTGGGCTGATTACCAGGGCTTTAAACTAGGTTTGATGGGGGAAGGGAGGGGAGCTAAAGGTGACAGAGAAGGGCTGGGGGAAGTCGTCACTACTGTCACTGTTGAAGACAGGGAAAAACTTCTGAGCTCTCCCATAGGATTGTCTGAGGGCTCCTCAAAGAAGGTAGTGTTCCCAATCCCCCAGCCAGAATCTTCTTCTTACATTCCCCCAGGGGTAACTGTACCTGCTGCTTCCCTAAAGTGCCCGTACACCAATGCACGCAGCATGCGAAATAAACAGGATGAGCTCGAGATCTGTGTTCGGTTGTGGGGCCACGATCTCGTTGAGATCACTGAGACGTGGTGGGACAGCTCGCATGACTGGAACGCTGTCATCGAGGGCTATGTCCTCTTTAGGAAAGACAGGCTGGGGAAGCGAGGGGGTGGGGTTGCCCTTTATGTGAGGGAGCAATTAGAGTGTACCCAGCTCCAGCTGGGGGAGGGTAAAGGACAAGTGGAGAGCTTGTGGGTAAGAATTAAGGGGTGGGCTGGTATGGGAGACACAGTGGTGGGGGTCTACTACAGGTCTCCAGATCAGGAGGAGGAAGTCAATGAGGCCTTCTTCGAGCAGCTGCTAGTAGCCTCACAGTCATGAGCGCTGGTCCTCATGGGGGACTTCAATTACCCAGACATCTGCTGGGTAAGCAACTTGGCCAGGCACGAGCAGTCCAAACAGTTCCTACAATGCGTTGAGGATAATTTTCTGACAGAGGTGGTGGAGGAGCCGACGAGGTGTGGGGTGCTCCTGGACTTCATTCTTTCCAATAGGGATGGCCTTGTTAGGGATGTGAAGGTTGGGGGCAGCTTGGGATGCAGCGACCATGTGATGGTGGAGTTCCAGATGGAACTAGGCAAAGGAAATAAGGCTAAAAGCAGGATTGCTACCCTAGACTTTCGAAGAGCCAACTTCGACCTCTTCCGGGACCTGCTTAGGAGTATCTCATGGGATAGGTTACTAGAAGTCAAGGGTGCTTGTGACAGCTGGGCTACATTTAAGAAGCACTTCTTAAAGTGCTTCTTAAAGCCAGGGGAGTTTTAGGTTAGATGTTAGGAAGAACTTCTTTACAGAAAGGGTTGTGAGGCATTGGAACAGGCTGCCCAGGGAAGTGGTGGAGTCACCATCCCTGGAAGTCTTCAAAAGACGCTTAGATGTAGAGCTTAGGGATATGGTTTAGTGGAGGGCTGTTAGCGTTAGGTTGGAGGTTGGACTCGATGACCTTGAGGTCTCTTCCAACCTAGAAAATTCTGTGATTCTGTGATTCTTCCATGCTCAGGATCGGTGCATCCCGAAGAATAGGAAATCGGGGAAGGGGAGCAGGAAACCCACGTGGATGAGCAAGGAGCTCATCAAGAAAATCAAAAGGAAGAGGATAGTCTATGAAATGTGGAAAAAGGGCCTGTCCTCTTGGGAGGAGTATAGATGTGTTGTCAGGGCCTGCAGGGACATGACGAGGAAGGCTAAAGCCCACCTAGAGATGAGGCTTGCGAAAGGGATAAAAGATAATAAGAAGGGTTTTTTCAAGTATGTAAACAGCAAGAGGAAGACTAGGGATAATGTGGGTCCCTTGCTGAATGAGGGGCGTGTCCTGGTCACGGGAGACGCTGAGAAGGCAGAGATACTGAATGCTTTCTTTGCTTCAGTCTTTGCTTCAGGGACACTCCCCCAGGATTCCTTGCCCTTGGCACTAGGACAAAGGGTCTGGTAAATGGAGGGCTCCTCCCGGTGGACGTGAGAGTGGTTCGGGAGCGTCTGACTGGGCTCAACACACACAAATCCATGGGTCCCAATGGGATGCGTCCACTTGTGCTAAGGGAGTTGGCAGATGTGATCACCGAACTGCTCTCTATCATCTTTGAAAGGTCCTGGAGAATGGGTAAGGTGCCTGAAGACTGGAGGATAGCCAATATCACTCTGGTCTTCAAGAAGGGCAGGAAGGAGGATCTGGGAAACTACAGGCCTGTCAGTCTCACCTCTGTCCCTGGAAAGGTATTGGAGCAGCTTGTTCTGGATGCCATCTCTAAGCAATTGGAAGAGAAGAAGGTTATGAGGAGTAGTCAGCATGGATTCACCAAGGGGAAGTTGTGCGCGACCAACCTCGTTGCCTTCTATGATGGCATCACCAGCTGGGTGATGGGGGAAGAGAGGTGGATGTCATCTACCTTGACTTTAGCAAGGCTTTCAATACTGTCTCCCATGACATCCTACTAGCAAAGCTGAGAAAGTGTGGGATAGATGAGTGGATGGCAAGGTGGGTTGAGAACTGGCTGACTGGCTGAGCTCAGAGGGTGGTGATCGGCGGAGCAGAGTCTGGCTGGAGGCCTGTGACTAGCGGTGCTCCCCAGGGGTCGGTGCTGGGTCCGGTCTTGTTCAACATCTTCATCGACAACCTTGATGAGGGAATAGTGTCTGCCCTCAGCAAGTATGCCAATGACACAAAGCTGGGAGGAGTGGCTGACATGCCAGAAGGCTGTGCTGCCATTCAGCGAGACCTGGACCAACTGGAGAATTGGGCAGGAAGAAACCAAATGAGATTTAATAAGGGCAAGTGTAGAGTCCTGCACCTGGGAAGGAACAGGAAGTATCAGTATCAGTACCTGAAGTATCAGTACAGGCTGGGGGACGACCTGCTGGAGACGAGCTCTGACAAAAAGGACCTGGGGGTCATGGTGGATGACAGGTTGACCATGAGCCAGCACTGTGCCCTTGTGGCCAAGAGGGCTAATGGCAGCCTAGCGTGCATTAAAAGGAGCTTGGCCAGTAGGTCAAGGGAGGTGATCCTCCCCCTCTGCTCTGCCCTGGTCAGACCTCACCTGGAGTACTGTGTCCAGTTCTGGGCTCCCCAGTACAAGAAAGACAGGGATCTCCTGGAAAGAGTCCAGCGGAGGGCCACAAAGCAGGAGGGCCTGGAGCATCTTCCCTATGAAGAAAGGCTGAGAGACCTGGGTCTGTTCAGCCTGGAGAAGAGAAGACTGAGAGGGGATCTCCTCAATGTATATAAATATCTGAGGGGTGGGGGACAGAAGGATGTAGCAAACCTCTTCTCAGTGGTTTGTGGGGATAGGACAAGGGGCAATGGCTGCAAGTTAAAGCACAGGAAGTTCTGCACTGACATGTGAAAGAACTTCTTCACGGTGAGGGTGATGGAGCATTGGAACAGGCTGCCTAGGGAGGTTGTGGAGTCTCCTTCTCTGAAGATATCCAAGGCCTGTCTGGATGCCTACCTGGGCAGCCTCCTCTGAGGAACCTGCTTTGGCAGGGGGGTTGGACCCGATGATCTTTCGAGGTCCCTTCCAACCCCTATAGTTCTGTGATTCTGTGATTCATCCTAAGATTCATATTCATATTCCTGATATTTGTTTAACTAGCATACATTTGCCAAAAAAAAAAAAATAATAATCTAGTTTTGACATAAACATTTCACATAATTCTTCTACAACATTCTTATGAATTTGCCCCAATTGATAATTATGATACTTTAAAAATATGCATTTTATTTACACTTTGAATGTTTTCAAGTCCATACTGTTTGGAGACATGAAGGTGCCATAGGAATAGTTAAATTTATTCCCATTTATTTTGATTTTCTTTGAGTCAACTAATTTATGACAAAGAAAAGAAAACATTACAGAGCTCTGTTTCAATACTGCCAGTTAAAGAATTGTTTGAGTAGATTTTTGTTTTCCATTTTATTATTTACATTTCAACTGCTGTAAAACACGTATGACAAAAAAATACTGAACATCATGTTAATCCAAAAGGTTTCCATTCAGCTAATGTAACATCATGTTCCTGCTTAGTAGGCAGTTGGATATAGTTACAGATTATTATTTTTTTTTTTTTTTCTGCTAATTATTCTGGAAGGTAGAGCATGTATGCTGCACATCTTCATTTTTTCACTATAATGTATATAATGAATTTTGCTTCAATGAATTTTCCGGTATAGATTCATTATGTAAAGCCCTTAACATGAGAATTATGCAAAGCCCTTAACATGAGATTTATCTGCAGCTTCCAAAACCATAGTTTTCCAAGCTTGGACTCTCTTTATATCAACAATGAATTAATTTGTCTGTGAAATATGTTCATCTGATTCGTGTCAGTATGGAACAATGCTAGGGCCATATGGTATGATGAATGTGACCTTCTATCTTACATACCCTTGTATAAGCATAAGTCTAAGAAAAACAGAGTGGTTAATGTATATAGTTCTTGTATCTTGCAAAAGAATGTTTTAGCAATTCGTGTCAATAGAGAGCTTGAAGGGAAATGTATTCGTAGGCTTTTCCTTGAAGTCTCTGATATCTGGGGGGGTTCAGAATAACTGCAAACTATTATGACTATTGCATGGGACACTATGCAAGTCTCTGATATCTGGCCAGAAGATTAAGGAGACAGGGAGAGCTGAAGAACAACTAAAAGACAAAGTTTGCAGGGGACACTGCAGAAGTCTCTGACATACAGCCAAGTTGGACAAAGGAGAAGGACAAGAGAGAGGAAGACTTCAGCACGAGAGACCCCCAGAGGCCCCCTGAGGGACCACCAGAGACTGATACGCATGCTCCAGTAGGAGGGTTTGGATTCTGGAAACTAATTATAATAACCCTGTTTATTTTAGAAGTAGTAATGAATATGTATTAGATAGGAGCATAAAAATCAGCTGCTTGATGTAACTGGTGTGCGTCTTGGTGGAGCAGAGACTCCCGGCATACCCAGCGCTGTTTGCTTACCTCTGTTCCTTTAATAAATTGTAAACTTTGATTATAGTCCTATTTTGAAGACTGAGCCATTTATTACATTTATGAATTTAACTGTCTAATAAAGAAATGGTAAAACAGTAGAAAATGGACTCTAGCAACTAATAATTGAAAATAAATTTCTGATTCAACATATTTTTCCATTTCAAATATTAAAACTTAGATTTTTAATTCAGTTTCTTATTTGCCAATAATAGTTTTTGTTTGCTTGCTTTGTTTTGTGTTTTGTTGTATTTTTCTTTAGCTTTTCTTCTGTGTTTTTTTGATTGTTAACATTTTTATTAGGACTAAACAGCTAATGCTTAGGCTGCCAGTTTACGATTCGGTATTTATACTGTGTTACCGTGGCCTGAATCTGTCATTTTTTTATACCCTAACTGCAGTATAGTTAGTTGTCTGTGAAAGGGCAGTTACCTAACAATCACTTGTGTCAACAACTGTGACCAGACAAATTAAATGGGATGCACTTTTAAAAGAATGAGATGCAATGTATGATCTGCTTTTTCACTTGTATATTGGTAGGGCAAGTAGAGAAGAGTTTAGAACAGAGAAAGATGATTGTTTCTGTTGGGAGAGTAGATTGACTACACCTGTACAGCAGCACTAGTGAAGATGTATACTCCAACCATACTGTAAGATAAAGAAGCATACACTCCTTCATGTCTCCATATCTGAAGGGAGGAAGCTAGGCAACTGGCAGAAAAGACATCTACTACACTTTCCCAGAGTGCCAGGTGGATGGGCCACCTGGGTTGGGACAACCCAGAGTGCCACCTGGGATGGGACAACCTTGACAACATGTACAGACTGGGCGACGAGATGCTGGAGAGCAGCCCTGCAGAGAGGGATCTGTGGGCTGTGGTTGACAGAAAGCTGAATATGAACTAGCAGTGTGCCCAGGCAACCAGGAGGGCCAGCTGTATCCTGGGGTGCATCAAGCACAGCATTGCTAGTTGGTCGAGGGAGGTGATTGTCCCGCTCTACTCTGCTCTGGTGCGGCCTCAGCTTGAGTACTGTGTGCAGTTCCGGACACCACGGTACAAAAAGGACATTAAACTGTTGGGAAGTGTCCAAAGGAGGCTGATGAAGATAGTGAAGGTCCTAGAGGGGAAGACGTATGATGAGCAGCTGAGGCCTATTCAGCCTGGAGAGAAGGAGGCTGAGGGGGGACCTCATCGTGGTCTACAACTTCCTTGCAAGGAGGAATGGAGAGACAGGTGACCTATTTGTTCTCTGTAAACACCAGTGATAGGACCCATGGGAATGGTGTTAAGCTGAGGCAGGGGAAGTTTAGGCTGGACATCAGGAAGATGTTCTTCACAGAGAGGGTGGTTGCACACTGGAACAGGCTCCCCAGGGATGTAGTCACTGCACAATGCCTGTCTGAATTTAAAAAGTGATTGGACTGTGCACTTAGTAACATGGTCTAAACTCTTGGATAGACTTGTGTGGTGCCGGGAGTTGGACTTGATGATCCTTATGGGTCCCTTCCAACTTGGGATATTCTATGATTCTAGTTGTTCCTTAAACAGTTCTTCAAAGCTTCAGTGAATAGATTACGTATCTAAATGTTTGGCTCTTCACTCCAACTGAATCAGAGATTTTTAGGTTGTTGCTAATGTCCTTTTCTTGTTAGGGTTATGTATCCTTGTTACCATGCGGCGCCTGTTCTCCCTTGCAAGTCTTCTGTGGAGTTTCAACTGATACGTTAGTGATAAAAATTTACAGTAAAAGCAAGGACTCAGGCTCAGATAGGTTAAAGGAAGCAATAAAAAGGGGAAAAACAGAGCACTGAATCTTTTATAGATTTTCATAATACGCATAGCATGTCAATAGAGAATTTACATTAGAGTACTTGTTTTCCTTCCTTAAAGCTAGACATGTCTATTTTTCATTCTGTATCTGTTGAACAGACTTGGTAAGGGCAAAACTTACACAAAAGACTTCTAGATTATTTGACAACACTGATTTGAGTATATGAGCTCTTTCCTCTTCATTTATTGTATACCAGTGTATCTAATATCAATTAAAAAATGTAACCTGTAATATTCCTTTAAATTAAGAGATTTGAGAAATGGTGGTTTCAATCTTAATGGTTTTATGAAAAAAGCCTAACAGATCTTTCTTTTCATCTAAGTGGTTTTATTCATACTTATAATTTATTCACATCTAAATTCATCCTTTATGTCCCAGGACATCTTCCCAAGGACAAAAATTCTAAATTTTAAAAGATAACAATGATTTTCCATAGGTTTGAATTTTTTTTTTTTATTATTATTTTTTTACCATAGCGTCATATTTCAGACCACTTATAGTAGCTGTTGAATAACATCATTTCTACTTAAATAAAAACACTACCCACTGCTTTAGCAGAATCACTTTTCAGATGAAATTTACAACTGCATCACTTATCACAGCAAGAAATCCATTTTACTAAAAATAATAGAAAGGGACACACTTTGTATAACAGTTAATTTGAATCAAGTGAATTCAAAATGTCTGTGAAGAAGTCTTGTATAATTACACGGAGGATAAGGCAATGGCCCAGCTGAAGTGCATCTACACCAATGCACGCAGCATGGGTAACAAACAGGAGGAGCTGGAAGCCATCGTGCGGCAGGCAGGCTACGACTTGGTTGCCATCACGGAGACGTGGTGGGACCAGTCTCATGACTGGAGTGCTGCAATGCCTGGCTATAAGCTCTATAGAAGGGACAGGCAGCATAGAAGGGGTGGTGGTGTGGCTCTCTATATTAGAGAGTCTTTCGAGGCTGTAGAACTCGAGGTTGGGAATGACAAGGTCGAGTCCCTTTGGGTTAGGATTGGCAGGGACAACAAGGCTAGTGTCCTGGTCGGGGTCTGCTATAGACCGCCGAACCAGGATGAGGAGACGGATGAGGAATTCTACAGGCAGCTGACAGAGGTTGCAACATCATCAGCTCTTGTACTCGTGGGGGACTTCAACTTCCCTGACGTATCCTGGAAGCACAACACAGCCCTGAGAAAGCAGTCTAGGAGGTTTCTGGAGAGCGTGGAAGATAGCTTCCTGACACAGCTGGTTAGTGAGCCTACCAGGGGAGGTGCCCCGCTAGACCTTCTCTTCACAAACAGAGAAGGACTGGTGGAGGACGTGATCGTCGGGAGCTGTCTAGGGCAGAGTGACCACGCAATGGTGGAGTTCACTATTCTTGGCGAGGCCAGGAAGGGGACCAGTAAAACCGCTGTATTGGACTTTCGGAGGGCTGACTTTGAGCTGCTCAGGACATTGGTTGGTGGAGTCCCTTGGGAGGCGGTTCTGAAGGGCAGAGGGGTCCAGGAAGGCTGGGCGCTCTTCAAGAGGGAAGTCTTAATGGCGCAGGAACGGTCTGTTCCCACGTGCCCAAAGACGAGCTGGCGGGGAAGAAGACCGGCCTGGCTCAACAGAGAATTGTGGCTTGATCTTAGGAGGAAAAAGAGGGTTTATAAGCTTTGGAAAAGTGGGCAGGCCACTAAGGAGGACTTTAAAGAAGTAGCGAGGCTGTGCAGGGACAAAATTAGGAAGGCCAAAGCTCATCTGGAGCTCAATCTGGCTACTGCCGTTAAAGATAACAAAAAACGTTTCTATAAATACATCAACACAAAAAGGAGGACTAAGGAGAATCTCCATCCTTTACTGGATGCGGGGGGAAACTTAGTTACAAGAGATGAGGAAAAGGCGGAGGTGCTCAATGCCTTCTTTGCCTCAGTCTTTAGCGGCAATACCGGATGTTCTCTGGATACCCAGTACCCTGAGCTGGTGGAAGGGGATGGGGAGCAGGATGTGGCCCTCATTATCCATGAAGAACTGGTTGGTGACCTACTACGGCACTTAGATGTGCACAAGTCGATGGGGCCAGATGGGATCCACCCAAGGGTACTGAGGGAACTGGCAGAGGAGCTGGCCCAGCCACTGTCCATCATTTATCAACAGTCCTGGCTATCGGGGGAGGTCCCAATCGACTGGCGGCTAGCAAACGTGACGCCCATCTACAAGAAGGGCCGGAGGGCAGACCCAGGAAACTACAGGCCTGTCAGTTTGACCTCAGTGCCAGGAAAGCTCATGGAGCAGATCCTCCTGAGAGTCATCATGCAGCACTTGAAGGGGAAGCAGGCGATCAGGCCCAGTCAGCATGGCTTTATGAAAGGCAGGTCATGCCTGACGAACCTGATCTCCTTCTATGACAGAGTGACGCGCTGGGTGGATGAGGGAAAGGCTGTGGATGTGGTCTACCTTGACTTCAGCAAGGCTTTTGACACCGTCTCCCACAGCATTCTCCTCAAGAAACTGGCTGCTCTTGGCTTGGACTGGCGCACGCTTCGTTGGGTTAGAAACTGGCTGGATAGCCGGGCCCAAAGAGTCGTGGTGAATGGAGCCAAGTCCAGTTGGAGGCCAGTCACTAGTGGCGTCCCCCAGGGCTCGGTGCTGGGGCCGGTCCTCTTTAATATCTTCATCGATGATCTGGACGAGGGCATCGAGTGCACCCTCAGTAAGTTCGCAGATGACACCAAGTTAGGTGCGTGTGTCGATCTGCTTGAGGGTAGGAAAGCTCTGCAGGAGGATCTGGATAGGCTGGACCGATGGGCTGAGGTCAACTGCATGAAGTTTAACAAGGCCAAGTGCCGGGTCCTGCACCTGGGGCGCAATAACCCCAAGCAGAGCTACAGGCTGGGAGAGGAATGGTTGGAAAGCTGCCAGGCAGAGAAGGACCTGGGAGTGATGGTGGACAGTCGGCTGAATATGAGCCAGCAGTGTGCTCAGGTGGCCAAGAAGGCCAACGGCATCCTGGCTTGTATTAGGAACAGCGTGACCAGCAGGGCTAGGGAGGTGATCGTCCCCCTGTACTCAGCTCTGGTGAGGCCGCACCTCGAGTACTGTGTTCAGTTTTGGGCCCCTCGCTACAAGAAGGACATCGAGGTGCTTGAGCGGGTGCAGAGAAGGGCGACGAAGCTGGTGAGGGGCCTGGAGAACAAGTCCTACGAGGAGCGGCTGAGGGAGCTGGGCTTGTTCAGCCTGGAGAAGAGGAGGCTCAGGGGCGACCTTATTGCTCTTTACAGATACCTTAAAGGAGGCTGTAGAGAGGTGGGGGTTGGCCTGTTCTCCCACGTGCCTGGTGACAGGACGAGGGGGAATGGGCTTAAGTTGAGCCAGGGGAGTTTTAGGTTAGATGTTAGGAAGAACTTCTTTACAGAAAGGGTTGTGAGGCATTGGAACAGGCTGCCCAGGGAAGTGGTGGAGTCACCATCCCTGGAAGTCTTCAAAAGACGCTTAGATGTAGAGCTTAGGGATATGGTTTAGTGGAGGGCTGTTAGCGTTAGGTTGGAGGTTGGACTCGATGACCTTGAGGTCTCTTCCAACCTAGAAAATTCTGTGTGATTCTGTGTGATACACTTTCTGTTTTCCTATAATTCATTTTCTAAAAGTTATAAAATATATCTCAGACCTGACTGACATTTCTGACAATTCCCAACTGGTTTCCCAGACTATTTTTAATGAATAAAAATAATGGAAATTCATTCAAACACATGAGAATGAACTTAATTCTTGTGGTGGTTTTTCCATGCTGGGCAGCTAAACACCACAACCGCTCTCTCTCTCCCCGTCCTTAGATGAGGAGGGGAAGAAGTAACGCAAAGAACAACTCACAGGTTGAGATAAGGATAATTTAATTAAATAGAAATAATAATAATAATTAAAGAAAGATTATTATAAACTAAACAATTTAACTAAAGGGAAAAAAGGAAAAAAAAAAAAGGGGGGGGGGGAAAGGAGGGAGAAAGGGAAAAAAAAGGGAGGAAAACAAACAAATAAAACAAATGAAGGCTATGTGGAAGTGCAGAGGAAAGAAATTGCTCTCTACTTCCCACAAATGAGCAATGCTTGACCATGTCCTTGAAGCAGGGCCTCAAAGCACGTAGCCAGTGTTTGGGAGGAGGACCGACGTTTTCTCAACGAGAGCCCACCCCTCCCCTCTTCTTCCTGTTTCCACCTTTTATTGCTGAGTGTGACATCACATGGTATGGAATATCCCTTTGGTTGGTTAGGGTCAGCTGCCCTGGTGATGTTTCTCTTCTCACTTTTTGCCCACCCCCTTGGAGGGTTAGAGAGAGGCCTGATGCTGTGCCAGCACTGCTCAGCAGTAGACAGAACACTGGTGTGATATCACTGCTGTTCCAGCTACGGGTGCAGAGCACAGCACTGTATGGGCTGCTGCAGGGAAAGTTAACATTCCAGCCAGATCCAGTATAATTCTTAAAAAGTTAGACTTAAAAAGTAGACTAATGTATTATTTCAATATCTATATTTTTAATCTTAGAGGTCATTAATATTTTTCTATGGTGAGACTATTTCTTCTAAAGGAATGCTCACAAGGTCCCTGATCCATAAAACTGTATTAATGCAAGCTTAATTTTGAGAACTTGTTAATCCAAATATGGTTAATTCTTTCAATGAGACTACATACTTGTATATTGTTTTTAGTATTGCTATTATTTTGTGTTCAGTACATACCAGCTTAATTATAAATTTAATAGACATTTGAATGTTTTAAATTATAAATACATTGTGGATGGTAGATTACATATTGTTTTTCTTTGTAACTGTCCTGTTCCGATTGTTCAGAGGGTCATTTGTGAGTCACCCACAGCAAGATTAAGACACAAACAATGTCAAATGTTGATGCTAGTTTATTAATTTTGTATAAAAGTATCAAAAGAGAAGCAAGCATTAAGGAAAGAAGAGTTATCAAAAAGGTATTGAAATATAAGTGGAGGTGTCTTATACATTGCAAGAGATAGTCACCACTATGGATGAAGAGGCATCCCAGTGGTCCACTGTTTTCAAAGATGTGATGAGGAGGGTCCTTCATGTCTTGAAAAGGCATTGCCTTTCTACAGTGTGCCATTGTGGCCTTTTTACCTGGTTTTCAAGGTAATAACACGTAGCCAGTTCATCACTATCACTATGCACATTCTTATTTCCAATTGGTTGAGACGGCTGTCACTGTGCAGGGAGACCTCCAGTATCATGCTCCTAGCACATGTTGTACTGGCATTTTACTCCTGCCCACGCATTCCAGTCTGTCCTGGTACCAGCCAATCAAGAAGAGATGTGCTAGCCATAGGGGTGTAGGGATCAGTAGATCTGCATTGTTAGGCAGGTAACTCCGCAAACAATGTTTGAGACAGAGCATAAAAGCCATCTTCTTACACAGGAACCTTTGAGCCTAGGTATGTTTTGTTGTTGTTGTTTGGTTTGTTTGTTTGTTTTTTCTTATCTTTCAGTTAAAAACTGAATACCTCAGAAAATTGCCTCAATTTTCAATTAGTGGTTTGTCTGAAAGCATTCACTCAGTCTTTGAATTTCATATTATAAAACCAATTTAAATATAAGCAAATATGTATAGGAACAGCAGCTATACCGTGGCCAGGAATGGCCTAAACATGTGATTTGGAAAAGTCCTGTCAGGTTGCTAATCTATGAACTGAAGAACTGCTCTATTTGGTTTAGTGTACAGGTCAATCCTGTACATGGACCAATTACAAAAGAGTGAGCAAAATGACGTGTCATTATTATGTTTTATTGCTGTGTATTTGTTATTTTCCATTGTGCTATTTTTTATAAAAGTTATAATTCAATCAAACTGCAAAAACAGCACTGTGAATTAAACAAGCTTTTACACAGAATGATTCACATAGAATCCAACTCCCTAGAATAACATTCAGCAACCTAAATTACATAACCATCCTCCAATTTCCTGCCTAAACATTGTACACTTGCCAACTTCTGCACAAAATTGAAGTGAAAGATCTAAAGTTTGCAGAAAAATTTAATAAAGAAACACATTTTAACTCTATGGTTCAATGAGCAGCATCCCACAGAAAATAAATAAGTAAATAAATAAATAAAATAATAATAACATAAGATCAGGTCCTGAAAGACTGTTAAAACAGGTACACATATGGAGAGGAGAAGTTAGATGTCCTAGAGAACTTTAATTCCAATTTGTCCTAACTTCTTAGAGTTAGAATCCCAATAAAAATAAAAATAAAATAAAATAAAATAAAATAAAATAAAATAAAATAAAATAAAATAAAATAAAATAAAATGTGATCATATATCTTTCCATCTTCATAATTTGACCAACTCAGCCCTGTGGCCTTTGGTACAATTTTTCTGTTTCAACACAGCTTCCTTTTATTTTTATTTTTATTTTTATTTTTATTTTTATTTTTATTTTTATTTTTATTTTTATTTTTATTTTTATTTTTATTTTTATTTTTATTTTTATTTTATTTTTTATCATATGTCCAGCAAAAGATTCTTAGAGTAGCACATAAACATAATTGAATTGGAGCATTCTAATCTCCCCTCTCCCAGAATATTTTATGTATAACCAGATAATTCTGGAGGTTTGGACTTACATTTATCACCTAACCTCAGGCACTTAATTGCACTAATTAAATTAGGAGCTGGAACTTCATCTACTCTCAAGGAAGCAAAATATCTTGAGAAATAAACCCTCTTTAAAAGTGTCCATGTGTCTCCAATATACACAAAGAAAGAATCTGAAGTGGTTAATTTTCAATCTTAGACACAGGAGTAACATAAGTTAATTGTCATGACTTCAGAGTCTGTCTTCTGTTTAAATCCATTCAAAATGTTAAAAACTGAAGTTTTAGCACTTTTTTTTTTCCTCTGTCTAGTAAGCAAGAGGAAAGACCCAAACAAACAAACAAACAAAATATAGCAGGCATTTTGTGTGAAAGATAAGTGGAAGAAAAACCCTATTTATCATCTACAGGAAGCGGGAGAAAAAAAAAAAAAAATCACTCTAGTTGTACTGTTCTTCTGGTCTACTCAAGGACACAGGATGACTGACATGCTGGAGGACCAAACTCTGTTCCCTAATAATTATACCTCCATCTACATCCAAATAGCCTGCCTACTTTCTCTAGCCTTTAATAACATGGATGTGTCCTGCTGAACTGGCAAAGGACAGCTAAAGAGGACTGTATTGCTTTATCACTTTATTGTTATATTATGCTACAACTGTGAAAATTTGCTTTGTATTTTAAAATTTGCTTTTGCAGTTCTGGAATCCACTACCAGACCATTTACAAATACTATAGATTTTTTATTGTTTGAATTATAATCCTACTCTCATTTGCTGCTTTGTTTGAAGTATGTAGATTCATTTGTAGATTCATTTTGCCCTAAAAATGAACTCCTTGGCTACTTTACATTTTTATGCAATTAATTCCACTTAAGGTCACAGTTATGTTTTTTTTTTTTTTTTTTTTTTTTTGTTTGTTTGTTTGTTTTCACCAGAATAATGTTTTATGTTTGATATTCATGTTATTTTTTGTTTTATCTCATAAAAGTGATTAATGAAGAGCTCTTAATTGTAGACTACAAGCTTTTTATTCTTGTCACTCCTGATGCATAAAAATTTCTAAGTATTTGGAAGACTATTATACAAGACCAACACCTCCCTCTCCACTTCCACTCCTCAGGAATTTTTAGAGAGCAAATCGGTCACTACTTAACCTTCTTTCCAGACTAGACAACCCAAATGTCCTCAGCCTCTCAAAGCACACGCCTTCCATCCCTGAAATCATCTTTTACCCTTTTACCAGTAACACTGAGGAAATTTGATACATCTCGGTTTCTGGTTCTCTCTCTTCTGTAGTTTTGAAATATCAGTAGAAATATGACTTAAAGCTTAGAGGAGTCCTCTCCTCGCTGTATTCTTCATCACGAATGAACAACAAGCTTGTGTACAGCCCAACTCAACAGACATTAGCCCGCTTGAACACCACTTCAGTCACGGGTGTCTTCAGGACAAACTATGTCTTTAGAACTTTTGGATGTTAATTGAAAAATAAAGAATGATTTACCCATATCTCACTTCAGGAGATTGCAAACCAAGAACAGAAGAATTTGGCCTCTGCTCATGTTTTATTCCATAGGGCTTTTGACACTTATTTATTTCATGTCAGAATTAACTAAACAAGATCATTACTGATTTTACTGTACCTTTTACTTTGTAGGTTACTGAATGCTGGAACAGGTTCCCTACAGAGGTCTTCATGTTTGGGGCTAGTTAAAACCCAACTGGACACAGCCATGGACAACCTGATCTACTTCAACCTGCTTTTAGCAGAGACTTGGACTAGACGATCTCCAGAGGTCCCTTTCCATCTCAGTTCTTATGTGATTTCTTAGCTGCTTGCGGTGAGACTGATTTGGAGAATTTCCCTGTTGTACATACATCATTCAGCCATTTTCCTTGCTAGAACCAAAATCACTAATTGTTCTGACAGTTTACAGCATATACACTAAAATAATAGGCATTTATCACCTATGTTTCATAAATCACTTCCTCTACAGTATACTAACTGTATTTCACTATTCAATATTAACCTTCAAAACTGCTCTCAAAGAACCGTGTTCTCTGAAAGTATTCCTATTCCAAATTAATAAAAATATTCCTTTACAAAATAGTTTCATCTGCTGAAAAAAGCTACTGTTGTCACTGAAACAATTCTTTCCTTCTTACACTCCCCAAAATAGACAAGCTTTTAGTAGGTTAATTCAATGTGCCCAATATTTTAGATAATGTTGTTATTAAGGACAGCTGATTTTGCACTAGAAGTCATAATTATATAAAACATCTGTGCCTTTTACTCCTCATGAAGCTTTAGTGGGTCTATTACAGATACTAATGACTTCTTCAAGGTATCAGTAGAAAATTAGAAAATATTAATTGAACACTGTCCATAAGGACTAAATACAAAACAAAACTCTTTGCTACCTTTTGTTCTCTGCACATCTTCGCTTGTCTATACTTCTATGAAATTACACATGTCCTCTGTTTTATCAACAGTCTAAGACTAATGGCCCCACCCATGCCCATTCTTCTCTCACCCACATTGCTACTGAAGTCCTGTGTTAGACATAACAACACTAATTAGGGAAGCAAAAAAATAAGGTGGGGGGGGGATCAGAATGTATAACAATCCAGTTTGAATCCAGTTTGAAATCCATTTCCGTGTGATTTGCTATCAGTGCCACTGTCTTCTACAATAAATCTTATTGAGTTTTATTTAAACTGTCTGCAATTTAAGAGAAAAAATAAATTTATATATTTTTCTTTTCACAAATTGGGGCTTTTTAGACCAGGAAGTTTATTTGCTGTATTGGATTTATGGTGCAAAGTCTTCACAGCAGGGGGGCTACAGGGCCTCTGAGAAGTTTCAGCCAGCTCCAAAAGGGACCTGCCACTGGCCGCAGCCAAGCTAGTGAGTGACACCGGTTGTGCCTTTGTCAGAGCAAATTAAGAAGGGGAAAAGAAACTGCTGCACAACAGCAGCTAGAAGAGAGGACTGAGAATCAGCCCTCCAGACACTAAGGTCAGTGCAGAAGGGCAGGAGGTGCTCCAGGCATGCAGCAGCAGTTTCCCTGCAGCCTGGTGGAGCAGGCTGTCCCCCTGCAGCCCATGGGTCACACATGGAGCAGATCTCCACACTGCAGCCCGTGGAGGAGCCCCCGATGGAGCAGGGGGATGTGGCCTGGAGGGGGCTGCAGCCCATGGAGAGCCCCCACAGGAGCAGGTCTCAGGCTGGAGCTGCAGCCTGTGGAGAGGAGCCCACGCAGGAGCAGGGGGTCTGGGGGAAGCTGCCACCCCTGGGGGACCCGTGCTGGAGCAGTTTGCTCCTGGGGGATGGCCCCATGGTACGGAGCCGTGTGGGAGCAGTTCTTGAAGATCTGCTGCCTGCAGGCAGCCCTCGCAAGCTCAGTTCAGGAAGGACGGCAACCTGTGGGAGGGACCCCACGTGGAGCAGGGGAAGAGAGTGACTGTGAAGGAGCTGCAGAGATGAAGTGTTAGGGGCTGACCACAGCCCCCATTCCCCACACACCTGCACCACTCAGAGGGAGGTCGTAGAAGGGAGTGAATCGGGGACAAGGTGTTTTTAGTTTGCTTTCAGTTTCTCACTGCTCTAGTATGTTAGTGACATAGGCAATACATTATATTAATCTTCCAGTGCTGAGTCTGTTTTGCCCATGATGATAATCGGTGAGTGACCTCTATGTCCTTATTTCAATCCTTGAGTTCTTTTCATTGTATTTTATCCCCCTTCTCCTTTGAGGAGAGGGAGTGAGAGAGAGGTTGTGGTGGAGTTCAACTGCCTAGTGGGGTAAAACACTTGCTTCCTTTTTCAAAAGAATGAAAAATATTGTTTATATTAAAATCAGTATAATAGCAATATAAGGCTCAAGACCAGGAGTTGTGTAGGTATTAAAAATCTTGAAAACTTGCTATACAGTATTTGATTAGAAAACTGATGTTTTAGCTTCAAACTAATTCACTTAAGGGTCTCACTAATACAGGTTGTAGAAAATTTTGATGGAAAATATATTTAGAACGTCCTGGAAAATCATATTTAAGTTTTATGTGTTTTATTATTTTTTTCCAAATTTTATAGATGGTCTCAGTCATAACTAGGAATTGTGATACAAGTAAAACTGACCCAAGATCTTTCCATGAAAAGCAGAAATGGTTCCCAATGAATTATAGTATGTAACGTTTCCTGCCATAGCCAGTAAGAGGTGGAAATACTCAGCACTTGTTTGCAATACTTATAGCTTGCATGCAGAAAACCTTAGGTAACAAAAACTTCAGTAGTTCTTGCCCTCCAGTAGTCTTGTTTCAAGATTCAGTATCAGCTATAGATTCATGTGTGTGTTTCACCC
The DNA here is from genome assembly GCF_964211825.1 of Aythya ferina. Lineage (NCBI taxonomy): Eukaryota > Metazoa > Chordata > Aves > Anseriformes > Anatidae > Aythya > Aythya ferina. The sequence continues at coordinate 64,494,664 of NC_140298.1, forward strand.
TAAATGTGAAAATATTGACTTTAAAATCAACACTACATCTTAAATCTTTGGGTTTATTTCTTTTTTTTTTTCCACATGATTATTAATGATCTGTAGTTACATACCTTCTTCCAGCTTATGTATTTTATTTCTTTTTCTGGATGTATCTAATTCAACTTCTTCACACACCTCACCCATTTTAAAATGCATTATAAATTAACCTTTGACTGTTAATGTATTGCAGCAGGACAATTCAAAATAGGTTTTTTAAGTGTTAGAATTCTAATTCTAATAGTCAAAAATGATTCAGTTTAAAAATATAGTAAAAAAAAATCTTTTTACGTTAACAAAATATAGTAATAATAATTCTGGATACAATTCAAGTGTCTGAGGGAATATAAATATGAAATGTAATATAGTTTCCAGTCTTTAACTACAGTCTGCTATGGTTTTGATAAACAGTACTTTTTAATCCAACTTTTTGCAAACCACTGAACTGCATGCTGAGTATGCATGATGTGATTGCTGAGATTTGTCTTAGCCTGACAATGAAGTGGTCAGACTGTATTTATGTGCAAAGTGTGAGCTAGTGCTGTGATTCGTTGCTTGGTTATCTCTGTATATTAGATACACACTTTTATAATATGAGCAGCCTATTCCCTACCTAAACACTTTTGTGTTTGATGTTTAAAGTTAAAGCCTCCTTCACAGTTTTCCCTTCTTCCCAAGTTTATGGGTAATATCTAACATAGACACTGGAAGATATAATCTCTAAATAACAGTCATCATAAAAGGAACAGAAAAAATAGTCTACCTCTTAGTTTTTCTTCGTCTTTCATCCCTTTAAACTTTCCTGTAAGACTACGCAGAAACAGCAGATATAAAATTTCAACTTTTTTTTCTCAGGATTTGCAGTACAATTTACAGACATGAAGCTATGACAGAATGTGATCCACTTTTGTGTCTCTTTTCCCTCCCCATTATGATTAAAGGCAGATTAAATTAATGATTTCAGAATACTGTACAGAACAGCTTGAAATCAAGGGAAGAGTACCTACACTCTATTACAGTTCAGGGAAACAAACAAAATGAAAAAACAACAAGCTAAAACTTTACAAGCCAATAACTGCACATGTCAATTCCAATTGTAAAAATCTGTCACTGAATTATATGTGGCCATAATGGTATATATTGAATTAAAAAATAGTTTTTAGAAAATTGATAAATAAAAAAGTCCAGATCCTATTTTCTTTATTTCTGAAGTTTGCAAAATCAAAACATGATTGACTTTCTGGACTCTGTCTTGTTCAAAGAGTGTTTGTATAAGCATCATTCAGCAATTTGTGTCTGAAAAGCAGTCTTGCAACTGTGTACTGGATACCAGCAATACTTCCTGATTCATTTGAGTAATTATAAGGAACAGAACATTCAGGGAGCAGAGAATGTTTCAAGTCCTGAAGAAACTACTCAGAACAATAATGTGTAACACTTCATCAGGTCTGGTGTAACAACTTCTTAGTGAAGGTCAGGTTAAATCATATTTAAACCACCATAGGTTAGCAATGCAGTGACTCTTAAAGGAATCTATGACAGTTAAATTCCAAATAAGAACCAAAACAGGGACTAAACAACAAAATTGTAAAAGAAACACAAATATAGGTATCTAAACCTATAGTAGATTACATATCCATAGAGTAAAGTGCATCATCCAATCAATTATTTTCTCATTTAAATCTTAAAACACTCTTCCTGCAGTGGGGGAGAAGGGGGGGGGGGGGGGTGGAGAGGGGGAGAGAGGAAGGAAAATATCATTATGCTATATTTTTAGTTTTAGGTTTAGTGGAGAACTTGTTAGTGTTAGGTCAGAGGTTGGACTAGGTGATCGTGGAGGTCTCTTCCTGAAATGACAGGATTATTTTTAACTTTAATGCTAGAAGGAACTATGCATACATGTATTTCATTGGATCACAGCCCAAAGCATTCCCATCAGTAACAGGAAGACACTAATTTCTTTTATTTTTGCTGAGGACCACGATTGAGACAGGTGCCTACTTTTGAAATGTTATATAATTTACAGAATCAACCAGAATAAAGTAGGTTGTCCTGAAATCTGGAGGTGCTTATATAAAATTCCAAGTTCTGCCCATGAACATCAAGCTTGAAATGGGAATTCCCTGGGATTTTCTTGTGGTATCAAACATTGCACCATGCCCAGGATGGGGCTGGTCTAAGATATTGAGTGAGCCTTACATCGCTGTTTGGGACTTACAGCTAAAGTGATTTGCCTCCAAATGGTTTTGGGAAATAACTACAGATATTTAATACCTTGCTAATAATAATGTCTGTGATATGGAAATGTCTTTTTCCCAGGTGACATTTTAAAGGTGTTTATAACTGTGCAAGGAGATCACTCATTTGCTAATGATTGTGTATAAAAAATGGTGTATAAAAAACATAAAGTGATTAGATCATTATTTTTAAGCATGTTACCAATGCTATTTTACTTATGTAGGATCTTCACTTTAAACTAAAAGACAGTCTTTTTTTTTTTTTTTTTTCGATTTTAAAAACTTAAGAACATGTTTTGAAAAGGAATGCATTAAAATTAATCTTAATTTTGAAAATAAATATATTTAAAATAAATAATGGATTTCAGAAGTAACCAGTTTTGTTTGTTTGTTTGCTTGTTTTAGATCAGTGAATAAATTAAAATGGCTTTTATCTTATTAATATTAAAATCCTTTATGTACTCTGTCTACCAGTACTTTGGTAATTGAGGATTTAGAGGCCCTTTCCCTGATTCTCCTCAGTGAGGCAGGTAAAAACACAGAGAGTCTGTGACTACCTTTGCAAATCCTCTAGATGGTCGATATCCAGTGTTTACTCATTTTGAAAGATCTAGAAGTATAAATGTAGATAAATTCCAAGGAATGGCTATTTCACAGTCCCCATTCATTGATGAATTTAAAACCAAAAAAGAACTCAATCTCTGATAACATAGAAGTTTGAGTAGACTTAAACCAAAGATCCTTCTGTTTGTATTCTTTGAAGTACTTATATTTGAGAAGCTGACAAGTGAGGTCAAGTCATTTTTTCTCACACATATTGATAAGGGTGTGGTGAAGAACTAGGGATTAGGTTCACGAGAAGAACTACAATACCTAACTTTAAGTGTCCAGAAGACAGGTACCCAGTCTTTCCTACATAATGCATAGTTTAAATGCTTAGTAAAAGCAACAGTGAAAAGTAGAGTACTCAATAGGAAACCCTGAAACCAGACAATAGAGAAACAGAAAAAAATAAAGTTTTCTATTTATATCAGTAGCATAAGACATGGAGGTATTAATTTAAATGTACTAGCTAAACATCTGTGGTACAGCTGACTTTTTTATAGGAAGAATGGTGAGATTATTTTTTCTTTAATATATATTATATATATTTGTAGGAAGCAGAAGAATGAGCAACTATAACAACTATGTTTCAAGTCAGATATAATAAACTTAAATTCTTTTTCACATTCTTCTTTTCCCAAAATGAGAAAAAGGTAAATAGCAGGTCTGCTTGCATCCAGATGATACTTTTGGACTCTTAATTAGAGTGTGAATTCTGGGTTTGTTTCAGGCCCTGTTCAATATATATACTGATTTCTTATAGCATCGGGATTTAAATACTTCCACAGAGCCCTGCATAAAGCAGTTCAACATTTAGATGCTAACAAGATTGATCTTTTGCTAAGTATATGTTTAGATACCTAAAAGTCAAGTGTACTTCAGGTCATCAAATTCTTCGTGTCAGTCTGCACAGATGCATGGATCCATCCTGCCTGGTGCCACAGGAACTATCAAGCAAAGTGTTTCTCTCTCTGTTTTGTCTGATGGACAGATCTGAACAGGATTCTCAGGATATACTTTGTTAGCATCATTCACACCTCCTTAGTGAAGCAGCAGGTCTGAAGCCAAGTCAAAAAGTCGACTGAGCAAGTTAGGCTCAAGTCTTGGTGTCAGCAATGAGAGGCCGCCACAATCCAGTAGTGCCCAGGAAAGACTATGGTGACAACACAGATGCCAGGTCCACATGGGTCAGGATTCAGACCAGTGTTTAATTGTACATCCCAAGCAAAGTGGGGCCAGGTCCCACTTATCACAGCTGTTTCTGGCACAGTTCTTTTCACAGCAATCTGCCACACAGTTACTCACTTGCTCCCTATCATAGCAAAGCTGAGTACAGGGAGCCAAATCCCAGGGATGGATAGGTGCACCCATGATAGTGACACTTGCAATTATATCTTTCTCAAAGCGATTTTTTTTTCTATTTCCAGATTATAGGGCCCAAAGCAGGTCAAAGTAAATGGTCAGGACAGTCAGATGGAAAGTAGACTTGAAATTCTGCTATGCATTTTTCATTTCTACAGAAAGATTTTCATTTCTACAGAAAAATTTTAATGTTAGAAATGAGTGAAATTCAGTTTTACAAAAAGAAAACAACTCTGGACTGAACCTTTCTTGAATGACTTGAGAAAAAAATGAGGTTAAAAACAAAACCAACAACAAAGCCTTCCTATTACCAATGTGGTAATAGTGGAGTTAGTCTTTTTTTTTTTCTTTCTCTGAGGCATGGATAGACAGTTTGATAGTCTGGACCCTCAGTTTAACCATGGAGTCATTCAGATTTTCTCCAGCCTGAGCTGTAGCACTCTCAAAGATTCCACATTGAAATGCAGCAGCTGAGACAGAGGTTGAAAGTCAAACCAAAGAGGCTGGATTCAGCTGGCACTGAGGTTCAGGTTTCCTTAAGGGACTTGGTGTTTCACAGTTCAGTTCAAGTTGATTAGCATACCATAAAATATGTGAGGAATTTTCTTGTTTTAACTAGTAGATATAACTACTGAAAGTCTCTCTCTCTCTCTCTTTTTTTTCTTTTCTTTTTTTAGGATGGGACAGCTACTATTTAAATCCAGCTATCCAGCTTTCATATTTCTACCTGTATTCCCTGTATTCTCTTTGCTTCTATAGGCTGGAGCTTGACCACTGATTTAAAATGTAATGAGATTTCTGGAGGCTGTTCATCAGCAGCTGCTCCTCTGTATATGTAATTGGAATACCCAGGAAACTTCACAAAGTTCAAGTTGTTTTTCTTTTATTTCCATTTGCTTTTCCCCAACCATTATATTTTCCCAGTGGCAAGAAATCAACAAGACCAGAACAGACCATAATACAATCAAATGAGTAGGTTTCTTTAGTCAGAACCAGTACTGTTCCATCATTCTAGTATCATGGATACTTGGGTATCTCTTCCCCCATCACCCATGCCAGTCTTCATTTTCTTCCTTCTTTCACTTGTCTAAGTAGATCCTGACCATATTTCTTCTCTGATCCTCACTACTTCATGACTGGTTGATTTGTATTGCTTACAATTTTAATGAGTTTTGTTACTTTATCTAATTGCAACGTATTCATGGAAACAAGAATAAATTTGCATACAAAAGTCTAGGAAAGTAGAATACTTATGATGTGCCTTAGGCATTTATATGACTTAAGATCTCCATTTTCAAAGTCCTGATAACTATAAGAAGCTATGACTGTCATTCAGGTTTTGATGAAGCCTAAAGTATTACAAGACAGTGAAAAGTAATCAAATAGTTCCACCTAAACTAAATTGTAATTTTTACAGCAATTTCTCCTCATATAAGTACATTTTAACTAAGAATGACCTAATTCTGGATGGCATATTAATGCTTTGCAAGTTCATATACTTGCAGTAATATAATAGTAATAGTAATAGCAGTAATAGTAATAGCAGTAATCATCTGATTACTGCTATTTGTAATGATATGGGAAAAACAAACAAACAAGCGAAAACACTGTATGACATATAGAAATACAGGAATAAATATTCTGCAATATGTTATTTACACAGAAGGTTCATACCTTTATACATTTTTATTTTACTAAAGTAATACTTAGGCTTTTTTTCTGAACATTATGGGAGGTTGATTTGAAGACAAAAAATAGCATTAACATTTTTCTATTCATTCATAGATCAATCCTCATATTGAAAATACATTATTATTCATGGAAAATCATTGTATTTATAAATAGATTATAAGAGGTTAAAAATATAAAGAGTGTGTTACAGGCTCAAGTATCATGTATTACAGATAATTATAAGAATTATAAGGTTTTACTAGAAGAACTAGAAGGTTTTACAGTTAACCTATTGATCTGTTGAACTCTATAGCAATTTACTGTAACTTGCTGACCACTCAGCAAGTCACATATAAATATTTTATTATCCTTTACATATGTCTATTAAAAATATGTATTTTAAAATGAAACACAAATCAAAATAGTAAAAATTATTACTCAGGACTGCCTAGGTTTAATTAGTGACTATTGTCACTTGTGAGCTCTGATTTATGATCTGGCATAACCATATGATCTGTCATACCATATGACGTCATCCTCATCAATAACAGCCAGCGGGAAAGAAAGAGGAAGGGGAAAACATTTGGAGCAATGGGATTTGTCTCCACAATAAACTGTTATGTATGTATGGACACCTAGTTTCCTGGAACTGGCTGAACTGCATGCTGGTAGGAAGTAGTGAATTAATGCCTTAATTGTACTTTGCTTGCATGTGCAACTTTTGCTTTACCTAGCAAACTGTCTTTATTTCAACCTGTGAGTTTTCCCACTTATACTTTTCGATTCTCATCCCTATCCTTCTGGGTGGGGAACAAGTGAGTGGTTGTGTGGGGATCAGCTGCCTCTCAGGGTTAAACCACACTAGTATAATCACTACTGTTTATCATTAGACTGAATTGTTTCAATAGATTTTTGTCCTTATTTATTTATTTTGTATTCATTGACAATCATTGACAACTGACAGTCATTATCAGTGATGTTCCCCTTTTGCCTATTCTGACTGAAGATCAGAAAATAAATATGACAAATATGTTCTTATCAATATACTTTTTTGAAAAGCCCAAAGAAAATTTTGAGGATTGTGTTCTTTTGTTTACTTAAGTAACAAACACAGCAGAGCTTTCCCCTCCCCACCACACATACATAGACAATTGCTTCACTTGTGTGAAGGAAAAAATTACCAACATTGTTCTGCTCTGAAGCCTAGAACTGTAAATCTGACTATGTGCAAAAGCAGGTTTATAGCCCGTAACAACACTGTAAGTGCTTATCCATAATTTCTAATGATGTCTGTTGGACTTTACTCTTGGGATCACACACCTGTTTTAAAATGAATTTCAGAGATTCAACAGTTTTTTGGTCTAAAGAAATTGCAGATCCACATTCATTGTGCATATTTGACCTCTGCACCTCCACTCGCAATCAGAGAGAGCATGAGGCTGTTTTGTTGCTTTTATTTATTTATTTTTTTTTATCAAAGTCAGTAAAACTGTCATTCATTCTATTAATGAGAAATTCAGCTATTGATCTGATCTTTGCTCCACTACTATTGATTTCTGCTCTTTGTTTTGTCATTTGGACCTAGAAACATCAATAAGTTATAGGTTGAAAAACAGAAAGTCAATCATTTGTATTCTCCTTAGAGCTTTTGAAAACTGAATTTATCTTCATATTCATTGATATCTTACTATGAAATTCTGAGGCAGTAATAAGGCAGTTTCCAGTTATTCTGGTTTTGAAAAGTTTATGATTATGAAAGGTATTTTTTCTTAAAATTAATTTGCAGATTAAGAGTTTCAAAATGAAAATAAAGAACAATTCATAACTAAATATCTGTAAGTCTCTTTACGTAGTATATCTTTTAAAATAGATTAAAAATGTAACTCCTCTGAAATCTCACAGCATACCATTTTACATCCATATATTAATACCTGAATTTCAATTATGTGTTTTTCTGGGTTCTTTCAATACAAAAAAACAGTAAATAATACAAAAGTAGAATATAAAAATAATTCACAGGAAACTCTATCAACTACAGATTTCAGTGAGCTATAAAAAAGGGGGCTTGAAATATAAAGGGTGACTTCAGAGACTTTTTTTTATACATAAATTTATAAAATATCATTTTTAGATTTATTTTTTCTATTTGGATCACTAGGTACATATCCACTTTAAGGAATCCTGAGTTCTACGCTAGATGATCTCAGATTCAGAGGCATGCTTAGGTCATTAGTTTTTCAAGTAACATTTTTTCAGGTCACTAGATTCTCTGTGAGTCATTTTTTATGATATTTTTTGCTCAATACTTCTACACATGGCATTCAGCTGAGTCCTCTGGGTAAACTAACAAAGAAAGGCCAACAACATTTGGGCAGCTGTGTGTATAAGCTATGTTTCCAAAGAACATTAAGTATCTTTTCATTTGACTAAATACAGTTTCAAATATATACTTTGTAGGAAGATAGCCTGATAAAGGCATAGGACAAGAAATAAGGGAGCTACTCACTTGGCACAGCAGATAAAATGAAGAGCAGTAGTACAGCAGGATAAAAATTAAAAAATAAAATATCATTATTCAGGACATACCCCAGTCAACTACAATATTCCCATGGGTTTCAGAAACTTCCTGTTTGTTATGCTGACCAGCCTGACAGATGAGGGGAGAGCAATGCATCTTGTCTTCCTAGACTTCAGTAAGACCTTTGATACTGTCACAGAATCACAGAATGGTTGAGCATTTACTATTACATTATTTTTAATATTAGTATATTAGGTTTGCACTCCAGTCTACTAGTGGTTGTTAAAGACATTGATTTTAGAGAGATCTGATCACAGGAAAAGGAAAAGAGACTATAAATTGCATGTCCAGCAGTGAAAGATCATACTTTTTTATTTGGCTAATTCAGATTCTTCACCTACAAAGCCAAGGTGCATGTACAATAGACCTTTTATTTTTTGTTATCAAAACACCTTTAGTAATTCATCACAATTAAAACAATTCCCAGTTTTCACTAGCTTCCTCTCACTTTCAGTATCCCTTTCTAGTCTCCTCAAAGTATGAGCAGGGAAGAATCATGATTAAATTAGCAAGAGAAATACACATTATCTACACATTGACCATTCTTGCTGATTTTTCAATGGAGTGCAAAGAAAGAAGTCAACAAGTTGAAAAAAAAAAAAAAAAAAAAAAAAGGCGCTTAAATCATAAAGTTTTCTTTCTCTAAGTCCAGGATTAGTCTTCATTTCATTTCAAACCACTAAGAATTGAACATTTTAAAGGTTTACATGTGGAAAAGTGAATTCTTAGATAAAACACAAATTAATAACAATTTATTATCTATGTTAAAACATATTTAGAGATGGGTAATTAAAAGAAAAAGTTCTTATCCTGCTTCATTTACATAAGAATTCTCAAATTCAAAGTTCTGAGAAAAAAAGGACTCAGTTAAAATGAAGTCCCCTGAGAGACTTTCACTGAACATCAAGAAAGCCTGAAGATGAAGCCTTTAACAGAGGAAATGTCCATCCTTAAGGCAGTTCTGGTGAAATTTCAGCACTGATCTCAGTTTTGTGAGAAATATAATGTGGTTGAAATTAATGACTTTTCACAGTTATCTTCCTTCACATCAGAGGTCCTGGAACAGCAAGGAGCACAGAAAATATTACGATGCATTTTACTCATATTTTCATATTTTTCACTTTCTTCCAACTCTGTTACTTTTGTCATCTAAAAACCAGATAATATTAAATTCATCTAGAGAAACAGAATCACAAAACCCTTTTATCAAACATGAAGATTAAATGAATGTAAAAGTATGTGACATTTAATCAGTTTCATTGTTTAAATATTATGCATAGCTCTCAAAACATAATCAGCTTTTTGTCAGTCACTGCACAAACTGATTGACACAGAAACCTGTTCAAAAATTGCTTAATGTTGTATATGTATAAAGATATAAATGTATATCTTCACAAAATAGTGATGAGATCACTGAGCTTTTAATCCCTCTGTTCCTTAATTAGAAGATGTATTAGTGTAATCGTAGAATCATAGAATGGCTTGGGTTGGAAGGGACCATAAGATCATCTAACTCCAACCCCTTGACATAGGCAGGAATGCCACCCACTGGATCAGGCTGGCCAAGGCCCCATCCATCCTGGCCTTGAACACCTTAAGGTGCATCCACAGCTACTCTGGGCAACCTGTTCCAGTGCCTCATTACCCTTATGGTAAAGAATTTCCTTTTAATATCTAGTCTAAATCTGTCCTCTTTTAGTTTAAGACCAATCCCTCTTGGTCTATCATTATCTACCTGAATAAAGAGTCCTTTTCCACCCTTTTTACAAGACCTCTTTAGGTGTAGAAAAGCCACAGTGAGGTCTCCCCAGCGCCTTCTCTTCTCCAGGCTGAACAACCCCAGCTCTCTCAGCCTTTCTTCAGTGGAGAGGTACTCCAGCCCTCTGATCATCTTTGTAGCCCTCCTCTGGTCTCACTCTAACAGGTCCACATCTTTCTTTTGCTGGGGTCCCCAAATCTGGCTGCAGTACTCCAGGTGGGGCCTCATGCACATGGGGCAGAGCAGAGCAGAGGGGGACAATCACCTTCCTTGATCTGCTGACCTTGCCTCTTTTGATGCAGTACACAGCTGGCCTTCTGGGCTGAAAATATGCACTGCTGGCTTGTGTCAAGCCTCTCACCCACCAAGTCTCTCTTTACAGGGCTGTTCTCAATGAGTTCTTCTCCTAGTCTGTACTCATGGCTGGGATTGCCCCAACCCAGGTACAGCACCTTGCACTTGGACTTCTTGAACCTCATGCAGTTCGCATTGGTTCACATTGGTGTGCAGTTCACTTTCTTCAGCCTGTCCAGGTCATTTTTTTCAAAACTGGGAGAATGTTGTAAGTTTTAAATGGTAACGGTAGAATGGTTTCTTTGCTCGTTTGTTTGCTAAAGTTTTTAGTTCAATTAAATTTGATAAACATGAATGAAAAGCATGGGTGGGGACCTAAAATGCAAATGACCTGAATCTTGAGTTTTTTAATTATATCATGTCATTTTAGACCAGGCAGATAGGGCTGAGAATTATCAAGTATGATCCCAAGAGAAAGTGATCAGCATTACTTATGAAATACGATACGTGCTTTCAAACTGCTTGTAAACTCTTTCCAACATAAATTAAATCTTGAAGTATTCAAGACACTACTTTGTGGGTTTTTAAGTCATTTGAAATAGATCTTATTTCCTGATCCATATCCTCACATTTGCTGGTATACACATGTGCCCTGTTAAAGATATCAATACTTTTTCTCTTATCCTCTCTCCCTGATTTGCAATGTGATGTGTGAAACAGATAAAATGGGATGAGACCACCCTCTTTTTGCTATTGTAAATTCATGAAATTGTATTTCAGTTAAATTGATTTGGCATCATTTCTTAGGAAAGCTATTAATCTTTCTCTGCCAGGAAAAAAGATTTCAGAGAGAAATTTCCCTTAAGTCAGTGGGAGTTGTTGTTATCAAAAATTTGTCAGCAATCAACTGACAATTATGATTTGACTTGCAGGGAAAAAATAAAAATTAAAAAAAAATAATGAAAACTACTGTGACACTTTGAAGTAGTAAACTACTACTACTTTTCAAAAAAAAAAAAAAGTAGTTTAACTTTTTTTTGGAGTGAAAAAAGTTTATCTATTTATTCATAATAAATATATGTTTCATTAAAAAATAAAAGTGCTAAAATCATTGCTACTGGCTGTTTCCTTATAATTATTTCTGTGACAATTATATATCTATAGTATTCTTATTTCCACTTTGTGTCTTTATGGACCATATCATTCTTCAACCATTTTTATAATTCCTTACAATTACTACAGCTTACTAATAAGCAGTTTAGTGTTCTTAACTCTTATTGAAAAATCAAGGTCAGCTTTTATGATCTTACAGGAATCATAAAGGATTTTTTTTTTCCTTTGGATTTCTGTTGTAATCTCAATCAGAATAGGCTGAATTTCCAAAACAAAATTTCACGGAAGAGCCAACATTGGAATGAGCCGGGAGTCAAGGTGAGCACAGCACACTGCATCAACTGGCCCTAGATGCCTGAGTGGGGCTGAGGTGGTGTTACTGATATAGTTTGTCAGTTATTCACAGGTTTAAGACCAATCCCTTCAAACACAGAGAAGGTGAGGCAGGTCGAGGGAGGTGATTCTCCCCTTCTGATCTGCCCTCGTGAGACCCCATCTGGAGCTCTACATTCAGCTTGTAGGACACCAACAGAAGAAAGACATGGAAGTATTAGAAGTCCAGAGGAGGGCCACAAAGATGATCAAGGGGCTGGAGCATCTCTCTTATGAAGATATGCTGAGAGAGTTGGGAATGTTCATCCTGGAGAAGGCTTTGGGTAGACCATATAGCAGCCTACCAATACTTTTTAAGTCTACGTGAAAAGCTGGGGAGGGAATCTTTGTCAGGCAGCATAGGAATAAGACAAGGAGTAATGACTTTAAACTAAAAGATGGTTGGTTTAGATTAGACATAAGATAATTCTTTACTCTGAGGGTGGTGATGCACTGGAACTGGTTACCCAGAGAAGCTGTGGATGCCCTATCCCTAGAGGTGTTCAAGACCAGGTTGGATGGGGCTTTGGGCAAACTGGCCTGGTGGAAGTTGTCCCTGCCCATGCCAGTGGAGTTGGAACTAGATGATCTTTAAGTTCCCTTCCAACCCAAATCATTTTATAATTCTAGGAATCTATGATCCAGGTTTTATATCTGAATACACTAATAAGACAGATAAATTATTTGTTGAGAAATGTAACAGAAGTTCTTTTTAAAGTAGAATATTTAATGTTCTCTCTTACTAGATTATGTCTAGTAAGAATAGCTACATTTCTGATAAACTTGTGTTGCCTAGTATGCTGTCAGTGTTGTTGTCAGCAACAAGATTACCTTGTCAAAGAATGTACCATCAGAATGCAAACAACTTTCAGTTCTGTCTTTACTTAGCTCAAGCACTATGGTCCTTTTCACTGTCTTCAAATTTCAACCCTATTTGTATTTTATTTATCTTATCTTGTCAATTAGCCAGAATACCCTACTAAAAATGCTGTTGAGAAGACAGCACTTGATTTATTTAATTACAGACTATGCAACAGTTTTTCAAAATGCACATTAGGGGCTGCCAAAATATTAGTTTCTTAGAAAAAATAAAACAAACAAACAACAAGAAAAAAAACATCAGTCCTCTTTCTCCACTCTATAAAATGACCACATCAAACTTAAATTGCTGCTTTCTTGTACCTCAATTTTTCCTTTTATTTGCAATCACCTCTACTGCTATTGGCAATACAGAAAGGAAAGAAGACAGCATTTATACAAAACATATATCTTATCACAAAGCACTGACACTGTATCAGTTCTTTCCTTCTTAAATTGCTTCTGTATTCTGCCTTATACACTCAAAGAGGGAGGGAGGGAGGGAGGGAAGGAAGGAAGGAAGGAAGGAAGGAAGGAAGGAAGGAAGGAAGGAAGGAAAAGAAAGGAGGAAAGAAGGGAAGAAGGAAGGAAGGAGAGAAAGAAAAAGAAAGAAGGAAAGAAAGGAAGGAAGAAGGGAAGAAAGAAGGGAAGAAGGAAGGAAGGAGAGAAAGAAAAAGAAAGAAAGAAGGAAAGAAAGGAAGGAAGAGGAAGAAAGAAGGAAAGAAAGGAAGAAAGAAAGAAAAAGAAGAAAAGAAACCTCCAAAATCAGGTTTTTGTATTTTCTCACACACAAAAAGAAAGCCAGTGGTGTGTTAAACAAACATGTTCATTTGTAGATATCATGAAAAGCAGATGAGCTGCATCCTAGAGAGCTATCCAACCTTGGCAAAAGGATCCTGATTTCAGTAATGTAGTTTTTTACACTGAGAATTCTTGAGGCTGATGTTTGCATTGAATGACTGATCAACTATCATCCTAGTTGCTTGGAATGGTATTTTATGAAAGACTGTGAAAATCCAGGGGTAGGATGCTACAAGCATGTGACTGATGAATCTTGGGAAGGTAGGACAAAACCAGAATCCTGATTAAAAGAAGTGTTCTAGTTTTTATCATGTTTAGCACAGTTGTGTTCAGTTGTATTGCTCCAGTATATAGCCTGTCTTGCCTCCCACAGTGCTCCTCCCAATTATTTTAATTAATTAATTAATTAATTTTGTGCATGCTTTGCTTTCTTCTTGCTAGTTTACTGTGGAAAATAGCAGGGTTAAAGGGAGAGAAAAACTGGTGAGGTTAAGAGAATATGTCAGTCTGAGAGCAGGAGCACTCTAGTTCTACTTAAAACATCTAAGACAGGTTGCAGTAATGCAATCTCCTTTCTCTCAAACCTCATTTTTTTCTCTATGAGGCATTTAATCTCTTACATCTTTCTTCTCATTCATGACCTGGTATCCAATTACAGTAACTATTCTTGCTTCCTCTTGCCAGCTATATCTTTTCAGTATTTATCATTTTCAAATAGAATCTCTTACCACGGACTTTTTCATATGTTTTAGACTTAAAAGGCCAATTAAAATTCACAGGGGCTAATAAGCCTAAAATTTTTCATTGGTTTTAGCAATTTTCATCACAGTCAGTTTTAATATGCAAATACAAAATTCAGATTGATATTTCTGAGTTAAGCAAAAAACATGGCCATTAAAAGCTTATGATTCCTACCGAAATATGCCCCAGGTAAAATGTTTGATTCACTGTAGCTGAAGATCAGAATGATTAGAATATTAGCCTGAAATAGCTATTTTTAGTGCTTCCTTTGTCATTGTAAAAACTGCATACATGTCTACTTTTAAAAGAACTGGCAATTCTGACAGATGACTGTTAAAAGAAACTACCTGCCTTTGTATTTTTTGTAGGTACTAATTGCCACATTCAAGGTAGATGAGCTTACACATGCCAATAATATGTGTATTAATTTAATGTATGTGCAACAATTGTTTTAAACAATTACTATTTATGCCACTTTAAAAGTGGTGTTCTGGGCTGCAGGTGTTCATAAGGTAAAGTACATTGAACCAGGTACAATCAGCTGCATTTTCAAGAAATTTGGAATTCCAGTGGACAGAGAGACTGATATATTCTTAATGTGCAAAGATGGCAGTGATCATGATATTTGCCCATCTGCATTTCAGGGAATACGCATTGTGCTTTAACATGCAAGACAGCTCCCAACAATTTTCATTCTTAAGAGTCAGGAAAAAAATAAAATAAAAATAATAATAATAATAATAATAATAATTAAAAAGGATGCATTGGTTCATTTAAAAAATCTGAGAACAGAAATGACAACCTAGAAATTGTAACTAAGGAGTTTTGATTACAGTCTTATTATTTATTTTTATTTTTTATATAGCATTCTTTAGACTCTCGTATGCATCTTTTCCATTAAATTTAATCTTCATGAAATCAATGTATGAAAATTAAAACCACTGGAAAAGAAATAGCTTTAAAATGAATTTGAAACTGTCATATTAGAATTTTAATTTACATTCCAGTATGTACTGTACTTTAAACAGCGACAACAAATGATAACAATAACTACTACTAATATTAATAATACATTAACTAATACTATAATGTACTCTCCAGCTGGAGGTTGAGAGAAAGAGAGACAGTACCAACATCCAAAGAGGAATACAAGCAAAATATAGTGATATTTCATAGGTCTTGGTGTTTGCGTAGAATTTCTGTTATTGGTAGCAAGGCAGACATCAAAAGACAATACAGAAAAAAAATATTAAGGAGTCACAAATATATCTGAATTGCATAGATTTTTTTATTTACTTCAGATAAGGAATGCTTACAAGAAAACACAAAATGAAATTTATTTTGACTTGGTATGTCAGGAAAAAAAAAAATCATGAATATGCAGACCATGAAATTCTTAAACATGAGTAAATTGTCTTTTTGTTAAGGTGGGTGAAATATTTCCACTTTTTTTTTTTTTTCTTTCCCGTGGTGAAGGTGATAAGGGCTTTATTCGTCCCCTCAACTAATCATTCTCTATCTTCTCTATCTTAGCTCAGTCAATAAAAATAAGCCTGGAAAAAAAAATAGCTGAGAATGAACTAATTTATTTTATTTTATTTTGTTGAATGTGACATCAAAATACAATTCATTCAATTTAAAAATGCTTTTATTTTAATCTAAAACATTTTTTTAAGCTCCTAAGGAAAATAAAACATGGTTTTATTCAGAAAATTGCAAGTGGGGAAGTGATAATTAAAATCATTTGCTCAGGGATTAAAATGCTTCATTATGAAGATATATTTTTGCTATTTTGCACAACCCAATATCTCAGAAAAACATCCCACCTGTGTATACAGTACTTAGCACAGAGTTATTCTTCTCAATCATAGAACCATGGTCTGGGTTAGAAGGGACCTCAACGATCATCTACTCTGCCAAGGGTTCCAACCCCTCTGCCATAGGTCACCAGGGTACTGAGGTTGCTTAAGGTCTAACAATCTAACCTGGTCTTGAACACCTCCAGGGATGGGGCATCCACAGCCTCTCTGGGCAACCTGTTCTCACAGGCTTACCACCATATGAGTGAAAAATTTCCTTCTAATCTTTCCTGTTAACATTGAGCCATTCCCTGAATTGCTATTAAATAAAAATGAAATAACACAATATTTTTTTCCAATAATTCTTGCAACAATGAAGAGAGATGCCATTTAGAGAGCAATTTGTTACCTGTTTTGTAGGTTTTATTTAAAAAAACATACCTCTGAAAAAGGTAAGTACCAGGAAAGATTTGTGTCATAAACATCTGAATTATCTCACATACTAACAGATTGCAATTTCAAGAGGAAGCACAACCACATGCCATCTCACAACATCCTTCATGAATCTCTCATCCTTGCTGAGGTCTCCTTTCATAGTGTTCACCTTTAAAATCTGACTCTTTGCCACTCCATGATTTATACGATATACATTAGAATTACTAATAAAATATTATTCTAAAAATGAACCCTATTTCAATCTGAGTTTTATCAGCAGTTTAAAAATAGTATATTAGAGCTTAAAGTTAATTTACTTACAGAAAGTTAGTATGTAAAAGATTTATTTTGTAATAAACATAATGTTTTTATTTGGAAACAAAACAAGTAACTAGTCAGTGTCTGAGTATTTGTTGAAGGTTTGAGTAACATACGACTGAACTTTAAAAAAAAACTTGTCTGCTACAAGCAATTTTCCAACCATTTTAAACAGCAATTAATATCTTTATTATGCACTTAGGATACTACGTAAGCCAATTTCTCATTATATTACTACAGGAGCATGCAGCACATCTCTGTACAGCACAGCATCGATAGACTTTAACAGGAGGAGAATAGCTGTAAAAGAATAGCTGAAAACTCTGTTTCAGAAAAGTCTGATATTGCCTGTATAAATTGAGTTCACATATATATAATATAGTAATAATATATATATATTATATAATATATATATATTATATGTAATATATATATATTATATAATATATATATATAGTATAATAATAATAATAATAATAATAATAAAAATCTTTAATGTGGTGGGTTTTTTTGGTTTTGGTTTGGTTTTTGTTTTTTGTTTTTTGTTTTCCTGAACTACCTTAATTAGTCATTGCAGTTTCCCAACATGAAAGATATATTTAACATTGAAAAGAGTGGTCAGAAACATCCTTCTGTAATTCAGAAATGTTGCTAGAAAAGTTTATGTGTTAATTCAAGGGTCTTTTCCAGGTTAGGATCTTTGATGTAATGATTTAAATGGTTGCAAAAGTATTTCAATTACTTAAATATATTTATGCACATTTATAATCATGTAATCTTTTCAACTCACAAGACCTCTAGTAATCATCTAGTCTGTCCCTCTGCTTACAATGGAGATGACTTGGATCATAAAATATGGGAAATAAATTTCTGCATCTATTCTTGATCCTGAATGAACCCCTTTTTAAAAGTTTTCCATGGCTATATTTTACTAGGTTAGAGTTCAGAGTCCTGGTTGTTTGAAAAAGAGAACATGAAACTAAAATTCACATAGATATTTGACTTTTCCACAGCTATCATATTCTAAGAATATATTATCAAATGCATATTTATTTACAGGTTTGTTTTGCTTTTACAGTGTTCTAGGTTTTAAACAGACTACAAAAAATGTCTCCTCCTTTCACTCCTCTTCTTCTTCCCATTAACACAATATATGTCCTTTAATTTTAACATTCTGGCTGTATGATTCATCTCAACATGTTGCAGTAATTGCTACATTTTCTCATTTTTCCTTCAGCATTACTGATTCAAATTCATCCTATTTAGTACTCATGCTCTCAGACAATAGGAAAGTATAGGTAAAGAAAATCTGCTGCTTCAAAAGGATTTAGAGCTTAGAAACGGACTTCCTGCAGCTTTTGCTCTATCTTTCAGAATCTAAATTTTCAATAAATTAAATAAATAAATATGCAAAAAAAAATGTTAACTGCATTCAGAAGTGTTTAGAAGAAATCTTTATTTTTAACAGAAGAGTAAGTTCTTCACATTCATCTTATTGCATTGTTAAATACAACAATGTAATTACCTACACTGATAAATGAAGAAATGCTGATTGTCATAGCAGAACCAATAGGCTATGGCACTTATCCACTGTGACTAACTGTATCTGCCACCTCTGAGACATCATTCATTTGAAAATGTTTCTTAAGCATAATAGAAGCTTTCACTACACAGGGATACAACATTTTATTTTTAAAGGTTTGATTTTTCTTAAAGGAAAAATAACAAGAGAATTGCAAGTTTAGACAACTGAAAACTGGCACACTATCCTAGAAAACTGTCTAGTGAAGATTGTTGAATTTAGCATATTTTGGCTATCTAGCCTGCATCTTAATAGAGTCTGATCAAAGAAATACAGAACAAGAAACAGAAAATATAAAGCTTCTCCATCAACTATCTCATATTTTTTGTTAACTCTATACTTTTTTTCTGGAATTTAAAATTGCTTATGTAGCCACAAATACATAAGAAGACCCAAAGTAGAAAACAGGTAGAAAATGAACTCCTGACTTTTCCACATGTTCCTCTCTCCTCTTGGGGTTCACTAGCAATTTGAACTGTAGTAAGAGATTGAAAGCTCATTCTTAAGCAATAAGCAATGACAACTAGGAAGCAAAGTATAGGGAGGAAAACGAGATGGTATTACAGGAACATAGTGAGATATGTTTTAAGTGCAGGGACAGATCATAGCTGAGGTGAAGTGGGATGTAACAGGCCAGGTCCTTCCTTATACAGTGATAAACGGACCTGTGACAATTTTTCCCATGAGAGATGAGGGGTCCAGTGGATGAATGACATTTTAAGTTCTTAGGCTGTTTGGCTTGTCAGATGCCCAAATTGATAGGAAATGAAGCATCACTAAAAAGAACTTCTTCCTAGCTTACTTTTTCAGTATAAGCCTCACCTTATTGATATCCTTACTCTTTCTGCTCATTCACGCTCATCAAGGCTAAATGCTTCCAGAAGAACAGTCCCTTCATACAGACAATACAGCAATGCACTGTCCCACTGGATTACTGTAGGACTTGTGCACTTTTAATATGATATGATTCTGTTTTGCTGTTTGTCCTCTGTAGGCCTCTATTTTATGTACTTTCCACTAGTGTCTCTTCTAGGGTTGAGGAAGAATTATTCTATCAGTGGTGGCTGACAGTGATAAATTATCTCTGTCCATAAGGTCTGAAGCTAAGTTTCTGAAGAAAATGTGAAGAAAAAAAAAAAAAAAGCATTATTACAGTGAGGCACCAGGACCTATGCCCAAAGCTATACAAGAACAAAGACGAATAAAAAATATGCTATTAATATAGCAAGAAATACAAATCCTGCTTACAGAGCAGGATTTGAAGCTCCTGGAGAGGAAAACATAAGCTTGAGGGTGTTTAGTTGTGCCATGGAAGACAACAGATCCTCCATGTATTTAGGCAACTGTAGACTTACATGAAAAACCAATATCAGTACATTTGCTTCCTTTCACATAAGGAAAATGCCTTATCAGAAAATATGAGTCAGTCTCTTGTTCTTACACAGTGAGTAATGAATTTGTCTTTCTGTTAAAGAAAATAAGGGGAAGAGAACAGGAAAGGCTAGACACAAGCTGGAAAGTCTGGTGATGTTTGAGATGATCAGAAACTTCCCAATTCCCAGACTAGGTGTCTCACTGCACACTAAACATTTAAGAATTCAATAATTAATTAATAATAATTAATAGCTTTGTCAGCTAGACTCCTACTAGAAAGATATTTCATAAGTGTATGAAATGTATGAGATGATGATGGATGAGATGAGCCATGTTTGAGAGATGACCAACCCTGTCTTGACACTAGAGGCAGCTTAAACTTTTAACATGTCTAAGATTGTGTCCGTTTAGGAAACATGTCCATATTAATCAGCTGAATGTTTCCAGAAGGTACTCTATTTGCATGTGGTGACTCCATGCAACCACACTTTCAGGCATTTTTGTTTTTAAAAACGATATAGTAGCATACCAGTTACTTGTTGGGAATGGACCATGGCCAATGTTAATTCACTAGCTGCACCCAGGAATTGTTTCAATAGTACTACTTGGCATAAACCAAAACCATGTCAGGGACTATGTTAAAAACTTAAGTGTGACAAGTCAGGTACCACTGCATGGGAATCTTGCTTGGCACTCTGCAGTTCTAGTGTACAAAATCAGTCCATACATCTATTTCCTTAATCTGTTTAGGTCACTTTAAAATACTGGGATTTTTAATGGATGAAGGCACAATTTTAAGTTTTCACCTATGAACTATTCATCCATCACTTTTACATTAATAGCTGCTAGGCAAAGTAACACTCTATATAGATAAGTGACAAAAGACAGGCCTCCTGCTGAAACATTCAAATGTTCTAAAAGTCTACTTTTAGCTAGTTAAATATCTAGAGGTTCAAAGAATACTTCATCTAACTAAACTAATGCAGCAAAACAGCAGGTGGTAAATGGTAAAGATTTAGATCTAGCTCACTAGTATAAAATCATCCCTACAGCCTTTATGACTTTTGGTAAAAAATAATAAAATTAGAATATAAATTAGCATATTATTTCAAAATAGAAGTATGCAGAGTTGGAATTCCAACTCTGTTGGATATTTGTCATGACAGTGTCAGATTTACATGAACTTTATTTTAAGCAAAGTTGAAATAAACAATATTGAAAAAATCTAGCTAACAAAGCACTGTTGTCCCGTTGGAAATGTCCCTGTTGCTAAATCTCCCATTGCATTTTTAGTTAATAGCAACATGGAGTGTTCATTATCATAAATCCCAATGTTTTATCTTGAATTGTATGTCATATAGAATGTCATATTTCACAAAGTCATACTAATGTGTATTATAACATAGTAACAATGGCACGTATTCAATCTTGATCAGAGTTTTCTTCAGAGAAGAAAAATATTCATGTTTAACTTTTAGTAAAAGTCAAATAAAAGCTGTTTAAGTGGTGCTTGTAATTAACATTAAAGACAAGTAGTGGTGAGTGCAACTGTGTATGAAGACTTGGAATGATCCTGTTTCTGAGTTTTTCTTGCAAAACTATAGCTTTGTACTTTACTAGGAACAAACAAGCAAACAAACAAACAAAAAAAATACATTTCCTGCTGCTTTCATGGACCTAGTGATAAAGCTGGATACCAAGACAGGGAAAAGGCTGTGCAGGTGGCCCCAACACTTTTCCATATCAACAACCTATTTCTATGGAAACAGATATGTCATTGATTGAGTTTATTCCCCTCAAGTCACTGCCTCACTTTTTCTTATTTTCTTTTTTTTTTTTTTTCTCTCATCTACATAAAAACAAAGCAGTGCAAGAAGAGGTTTTCTAGTTTGCATTTACTTTTGCAATACAATGCAATGAGATCAGTCAATGAGCAACAAAATAACTTTGTATAATTAACTGCATGTAAAAACTCAGTATAAACAAAAATATAAATCCTTAGCCATCCCCCATCCAAACCAACATACAGATATTTCCATAGAAATAATAATTTATGCATATATTTGCTATTATGACAGAATTTTAAAATGCTAGCTACCAGTCATTTGACATGCAATGTATGGATACATATACATTTCATTTATATCTGCTAGGTATAGTTTGATGTGTTAAAAAATATTTTTATTTTTATTATTTTGTTTTCCCTATGATGCTAGAAAGTGTATTCATATTTATGAGTTTTTCTTCTTCCTCTGTACATTCTTCAAGTTTTCATTATATATATTATTGAAGTATTTAATTATTTAAAAAATTCATAAGGAATTTAAACATCTTCACATTGTTCTTTACAGCTTAGTTTACACATTACAAACTAGTTCAGGGAATTAAAAGAAAAACAAAAGACAAACAAAAACAAAAACTTTAAAAAATCTTACTAAAATCAAAATTAATCACCTGAGGTCGCCCAAGTATATGTACTGAATTACTGCTTATAAGCCCAATGATACGGCAAAATCAATAAATCATGCTCTCACAGTACTATTTTTACGCTGGTGTATAGTTTTTTATATTATTTAATTATCTTCAAAGAACTTTTCCATGTTAGGAAGAAATATATAAAACTGTTTAATCAATAAAATATTTCCCTTTGATGTTATCAATACCTCTTTGCTTTTATGAAATGTTTATGGTTAAACAAAGCTTGCTGAAAGTTTATTTGATTTATCAGCTTTATGCAGGTGGTTTCTTTTCAGAATGTAAACTGAAGAATTGGGCTCTGATCCAGGCCAGCCCATGAGCACATGTTAATTTTTAGGCCAAAAGCAATGTCATTAAAGTCTGCGCATAAAATTAAACAGTTTTGTTGTTGTTGTTGTTGTTGTTTGTTTGTTTTTGTTTTTGTTTTCTTTTTGCTTGGATCTAAACTTATATTGGCATGAGATCCTAGTCCTGTCCTGTCTCTTCTGGTCTTTCCTTTACTTTCTTTTCTCATTACTCAGGAAATAAAAAGAGTGAAACTGTGGTACACTACAAAATTCTGTGGAGGACTGTAAAAGTTTTTCCAGTTCTCACTGCAAACTGTGTAGACACCTGGAAACTTCACTTTTCTACACATCAGCTTGTCACCATTTTTCAACAGCTAGTTTATACCATAATGACACAGTAAGTGGGAGCCTAAGTCGCTCTCTCCCTGCTGACGAAGTAATCAACATACACCTGTTTTCTGCTAGGAAAAACACAGCAGTTGATGTGGTGACTATTTAACCTGCAAGATGGTGATAAACTAGCATGCTCTAAACAACTAAATCTGACAAACTTTCTTTTACTGTTTGTAAATTGAACAAGAGAAGCAGGACACTAGCACATGCACCTCTTTCTGTGATGACAGACAACAATGTCAACGGTAAAAAATTATAATGGCCAGTAAAGATAGATCTCAATGATTCTTTCATCTGGGAAGCTAAAAACATTGCTTAAAACTATAATGTGAATAATCATCTATTTCCACATCATAAAGATTTCTGAAATCATTAAATAAATAAATAAATAATCTAAATTAGACCTGTCCAGGCATCTACATAAATCCATCAAAATTATAAGAACTTTCTCCTTATGGTCCACAGCCCATACAGGAAACACAGCACATTATACAACCTAAGATCTTAAGTTAAAATAAATGAATGAGTAAATGAATAAATAAGGAGAAAAAAAAAGGTTCAAAAGTAACCTTCCCCAGAAAAGGACAGAGACCTCTTGCCAGTACTTAAATATATGTAAAAACAGAGACCGTGTTAACTGCAATACTCCAAACAATTCTAGAACTGGACTACGTCCACCCACAAAAAGGAGATTAAAAATATTCCAATAGCCGAGCTATTGGAATAAGGAAATACCTCCTTGACTTCAACACTGAGGACATAAGAGTCATGACCCATCTGAAAAGATTCTATATTGCCTACACAAAGACATCTAGCATCCTATCTCTCATTGTGACCGACCTCTGTTGCTTTTTGTAACTTATCATCTCATGCTACCAAGTGGAGATAGGTATCAAAAAGTAAAAAATATTCTTGGATCCAGTAGCTGTCTCCCCAAACTCTTAAAGCTTTTGATTAATGCACTGTGGTGGTTTTACCGTGCTGGGCAGCTAAACCCCACAACCGCTCTCTCACTCCCCCTCCTTTAGATGAGGAGGGGGAGAAGTAAAGCAAAGAACAACTCACGGGTTGAGATAAGGATAATTTAATTAAAGGGAAATAATTATAATAATTAAATAAAGACTACCATGAATTAAACAATTTAACTAAGGCGAAATAAAAAGGGAAAGGGGAAAAGGGAGGGGAAAAGGAAAAATAAAAAGAAGGGAGGAAAACAAACAAGCAAAATAAATGAAGGCTATATGGAAGTGCAGAGGAAAGAAATTGCTCTCTACTTCCCACAAATGAGCGATGATTGACCACGTCCTTGAAGCAAGGCCTCAACGCATGCAGCCGGTGTTCGAGAGGAGGACCGACATTTTCTCAACGAGAGCCCACCCCTCCCCTCTTCTTCCTGTTTCCACCTTTTATTGCTGAGTGTGACACCACATGGTATGGAATATCCCTTTGGTTGGTTTAGGTCAGCTGCCCTAGTGATGTTTCTCTCCTCACTTTTTGCCCACCCCCTTGGAGGGTTAGAGAAAGGCGCAATGCTGTGCCAGCACTGCTCAGCAGTAGACACAACACTGGTGTAATAACACTGCTGTTCCAGCTACAAGTACAGAGTACGGCGCTGTATGGGCTGCTGCCGGGAAAGTTAACATTCCAGCCAGACACAGTACAACCTCCACCCCTTACTCCATAACATTTGTGTCACACCCAGATCCCCATATTTTAGCATACAAGCATTCTCATCATTATTCCTTGTCCTTTAACAGGACAAGATATTTACCAGATATAACATATCTAAAATAATCACCTGAATCAGATGGCTCCTTTAACCTCTCTTTGGTGGGGAGTACCCATAGACTCACATGCTTTAGTCTCTGCACATTAGCATGATCCTTAACACATCATATATTAAAAAAAAAAAAAAAAAAAGATTTAAAAATATTGCAATTCTGTAGAGGATCCCATAGAGGACCCCAACATAGACCTGTTAGAGAGAGTCCAGAAAAGGGCCACAAGGATGATCAAGGGGGCTGGAGCACCTCTATCAAGACAGGCTGGGAGAGTTGGGATTGTTCTCTCCCCAGAGAAGAGAGGGCTCCAAAGAAACCTTATAGCAGCCTTCCAGTACCTAGTGTGCCTACAGAAAAAGCTGGGGAGGAACTCTTTGTCAGGCAGCATAAGGATAGGACAAGTTGCAGTGGTTTAAAGCTAAAGAGTGTAGATTTAGATTTGATATTAGGGAGAAATTCTTTACTCTGAGAGCGGTGAGGCAATGGAACAGGTTACCCAGAGAAGTTGTGGATGCCTCATCTCTCGAGGCGTTCAAGGCCAGGCTGGACTGGGCTTTGACCAACCAGGTCTGGTGGGAGGTGTCACTGCCCATAGCAGGAGGTGTTGGAAAAGCACACTAGCTTTTAATAGCTTAAAATACTGCCATAAGTGTTTCATGGAAGAGAAAGTTAAACACAGTTAATGCATCAGGACATTAACCATCCCCTGCTTACTTATTCATCCCCTGCTTACTTATTCAGTATACACTTTCCAGTTTTGAAGGAAAAAAAGCCTGGGTGATTCTAGTGACATGCATTCATTCTGTAGTACTGATTCACTTTAATGGTTTGCCATCATCTCATTGCAGGGAACGTGACACAGTTATCCTATCACATATATTCCAATAAAGTCTCTTCTTTGTGACTTCTTCAATTCTGATCTGAACTACCAGTCTGTCTTGAACTGCTGACTACTTATCTCAGTCTTATTTTCTTAACCCAGCAAATCTTGGTCTTGTTCTCAGATTTCCAAGCTGAGACTAAGGCTCCTTGCTCAGTCGTCGCTAACATTACAGAGTAGTAATTTCCACACCCATTCATCTTCTCTGAACATTTCCCTTTTGGACCTTTTCTTTCTGTTATAGTGTCTTCCTCTTTCTTTCTGTGAGGGTGATACTTGAGAGGAGAAAAGACAGGGTGGCTTCCCCTTACAGGAGGAGGAAAGCCCTTGGCCTCACATTGACACAAGCATAGCACACACTGTTTTGCAAGTTTAGTTACTGAAGACTAAGGAGTCTTAATTCTTGTGTGAAACTTGACTGATCTCCATTAGTCAATAGAAAACAATGATGGCACTACATCTTAAATATTACCTGTGACATTATTCCCTGTGATATATTCTTTTGTATTGCTATAGGTTTTTGATGATTCCACTGGAGATACAGATTATTTTGTATGCCTCTCTGAAAAATAAATGAAGAGTAATGCTTCTCATTCAAACTGGATGCCTTAGAAGTTGTGTAAGCCTTGGCTTTGCAGGGGCATTCTGAAAAGATCTGGTGAGTCCCAGCACATTTTATGCATGTGGCTAAGCTTTAAGCAGCTTGACCAGTTTAGGTGACTTTCTGCTTTAGCACAAAGCAATTTGGTTTTCACTGTATTTCAGGAAAGCCTAATTCTTCTTGTGGTTTATGCTGTTGTCAGCCCCGCAGCACTTGTTGTGAATCTTGTTTTAGTCCCTACTGTATGCATTTGTGTTTTCTCTCTTCCCCTAGACAATCGTAAATTTTCTTTTTCTTTTCCTTTCTGTTTCTTTTTTTTTTTTTTTTTTTTTTATGACAGCAGCAGATATTAAGCCAGAAAGTGATTTTAAAACTTTACTAAAACTTTATATTTGATTAGATTTTATTTTATTCAAACCATTTCTACTTTTTTTTTTTTTTTTTTTTTTTTTTTTCTGATAACTTAATATTCTCAACATCAAAGATCCGGATTTTCAGGAAATGATTAACACATCTAGTTTAAAATGTATCATCTTAATCCTCATTTACTCAGGCGAACAGACTTCTTACATAATATTAAAAATACACAAATAAAAACGTTTCAAGGGGTATTTCACTATAACTAAATTACATTAGCTCTGCTTTTTGTTTCTGAAATTAGTAGAACTATAAAACTAAATAAAAGTCCTTTGCTAAGTATGGGAGAACAAAATGGATTAATCAAAGGCACAAGATATTGTATATTTTCTTAGTATTTTCCTAAATGTAATGAATAATTAGCAATTCTATCACTTATTTACCTCACATGCTACAGGTTCTAAGGGTAACTTCCCAAAGCCTATATTTATAGGAAACTGGCATTTCATGCTGCAGCTATTAAATACGGCCATATGTGCTGCCTTTTGTAAGAGAAAGCATCATCTATCTTTGGAAACATTTGTTAAAATTAAGAAAAATTTAATAAAGTGTTCAACTAAAACTGAATTTGATATTCTCTTTTAATTCCATTCCATTTGAGTTTTTTTGCCAGCTTCATTAATATTGGACTAGAAATACCTACCTTTTTTAGATTATTCAGCTGTGTAGGATTCATCCCAATTATTTTAAGCCATCTAAAACCTAGGTATCTAGTCAAAAAGAATCATCTGGCCATATAGTCACACATAGTCATCTAGTCATTAAGGAGATACAAGCATCCTCAGAAGCTGATTCATCCCACCCTCAGTTTACTATCTAAAATAGAAAGTATTAATTGTTCTAGGGAGATTCCTACTGGTGACACGTTAAAATGCTAGTAAATAGGTGGAGGTTTTGTTTGTTTGTTTGCTTTTCTACTGTGTCCTGGCAAGTGTCAAGGCAATTCCCATTGGAACCAGGATCATGCAGGTCTGATTCTTTGTGACAGTCAGTAAGAGCTTATGAAATACCCTAGCACTTCACTGACTAGCACCTTATTCTGTTTTAAGCTTTTTCCTAAACTGTCATTATTTTAAAATATTTTGTATCTATTCATTGTCTTCTGTGTTTTAAAGGTAATCAAGAGAACTTGTCAGCATTTTTTAATGTTGACATAGATAAGGAATGGAGGTGAGCTGCTGATAATAGAATATTATGACCCATCTCAATGAATTTAATGTGTGATGAAATGTGGACTCAGAGGACAGGTTTATGGTAGATGATTCCACAGCGACTAGAATTCAAGCTCAGAAGCTTTGAAGCATGCCTGTATGAACATAGCTATAGTGGTTTTACCCCACTGGGAACATAAACACTCTACAACTTCTCACATTGTATTGGGTTTACATGGCAAGGTTTCAGTAGCAGGGGGGCTGCCTCTGTGAGAAGAGTCCAGAAGTTGTCCCGTGTTAGATAAAGGCCAGTTTCAGTCATCTCCAAAGTGATCCGCCTTGGAGAGGAGGATGTAGAAGAGTATGGATGTGGGGAAAGTTGTTCTTTGTTTTGAGTTTCTCACTGCTCTATCTTCTAAGTAATAGGTAATAAATTACATTAATCTCCTTATGTTGAGTCTGTTTTGCTTGTGAGTAATCTCCCTGTACTTATCTCAGCCCTTGAGCCCTTTTCATTGTATTTTCACCCCTTTCCCTTTGAGGAGGGGGAGTGAGAGAATAGTTGTGGTGGAGCTCATCTGCCCAGCTGTGTAAAACCACTACACACTCACCTTCCTCAAAAGAAGAGGAAGGGAGAAGAAAGTATATTGGAAAGAAAAAAAAAAAAAAAGTCTCACAGGCTGAGATAAGGATAATTTAACAAAAGGGAAAAGGAAGAGGGAAAACAAACAAACAAACAGCAATCAAAGGCTGCATGGAAGCAAAAAGGGAAGAAAAAAATATTTAACTCTCATCAGTTAGTTATGTTCATCCACATCCTGGAAAGCAGGGCCTCAATACACATATCAGTTGTTTGGGAGGACAGACCTCTTCCTTCCCCTTTCCAATCTTTTATTCCTGAGTGTGACATCATATGGTATGGAATATCTTTTTGGCCAGCTTAGGTCAGGTGCCCTGGTGATGTCCCCTCCTCATGCCTTGTCTTCCCCCCGCCTACCAATTTTGGAGGACTTGGTTGGAGTCTTGGCACTGTGCCAGCACTGCTCAATGATTGACAAAATATTGGTGTGATACTGGGGTTGTTTTAGCTACAAGTGCAAAGCACAGCATTATATGGGCTGTTGTGGGGAAAGTTAACTCCATTCCAGTCAGACCCAGCAAGAGCCACTTTTCTGAATAGCCACAATCCTTTAACCATTTGTGAAATTCTCTTTTGGAATTTAACCGTAACAAAAGTAGGAATTGTATCTAATCTTCACCTTGGTATAATGGAAAGGAAGCCCAAGGTTATTATCCAAGTAAACCAAAGAGGTACAGAGAGATTTAGATACAGAAGGATTACCACCCCTTAGCAATGAGAGCCCACAGGGCTTTGAGGACCTCAATACTCAAATGGTATTTAAGTACAGGAGAAATGATTGCTCTCATGCTATAGTGTAGTACAAGAACAAAGGAACAACAACAACAAAAAAAAATTATTTGGATATAATATTACAAATATAAACGATATTCTTACCTCTTGATATTAGTATTCATATATCCCACCAAAACTTCATAGGTATCAATACAAATCAATACAAGAGAGTAATATTACAGAATTAATTTTTAAAAGGCTTATTTTTTTTCCAAGTTTATAATTATTGAATCTAGATTGGGAAAGACCTTCAAGATCATCAAGTCCAACCATCAACTTGGCCTTCTGAGTCCCATCTAATGATGGGACCTTAGTCCCTCAACATTAGTGCCTTTAGTGCCACATCCACACATTTCTTAAATACCTCCAGGAATGGCTACTCCATCACTTCCTTGGACAGCCTGTTCCACCCTCTCGTGAACAAATTCCTCCTGAAGTCCAATTTAAATCTTTCTTGATGCAATGGAAGACCATTTCCTTACATGCCATCACTTGTCACCTGAGAAAGAGACCAACACTCACCTTGTTACAACCTCAAGTATACGTAAAGAGTGATGATGTCTCCCCTCAACTTCCTTTTCTCCAAACCAAACAACTCCAATTCCCTCTGCCACTCCTTATAGCTCCTGTTTTCTAGTTCTGTCACCAGCTTCATTGCTTTTCTCTACAAGCACTCAAGAAAATTATTATTTTTCTCATAATGGGGGGCCCAAAACTGAACACAATATTCAAGGTTCCACTTATGAGGGGACAATTACTTCCCTAGTTCTGCTGGCCACTGTACCTCTGATACACACCAGGATGCCTTTGGCTTTCCTGGCCACCTAGGCAAGTAGACTATGCTCTTGGACACCTGTGCACTTGCACATATAAAAACTTGGAATTATTCTCTTAGCCTTTATCTTTATAGACATCTCTATTAAAGCTAATATCAATAAAAATGCCAAATTTGAAGATAAAATCTTACATAGCACTGTCATTGCCAAGAAAAGTTGTGGGTGCCCCATCCCTGGAGGTGTTCGAGACGAGGTTGGATGGGGCATTGAGCAATCTGGTCTAGTGGGTGGCATCCTTGTCCAAGGCAGGGGGTTGGAACTAGATGATCTGGTTGGTTCCTTTCAAACGAACCATTCTAGATTCTATGACTGCTTACTGGATTTCATAACTGTGGGCTTTCATCTTGTGTATTCATGCATTCACAAACACTGCCATCCTGTATCAATCTTCATTACAGACACCAGCCTTAGACAGCGGCTATCACCAGATGCATCAGAAGACAGAATTCCACCACAGGAGTCAGCCTGGATCAGGATCAGAATCAGACTTTACACTGTGGGAGATAATACATAGTGGAATTCAGGGTTAATAAATAAATAAATAAATAAATAAATAAATAAATAAAAGGAACAAGCTTGGTTCGATTAGCCCTCATCTTCACAAAAACAATGTCAAAATAAAGAAGAAATGTGGACAAAGTTGAGATTGTTCTTGTTTTGCAGAGCGTGAAATAGACACTGTTTTGATATACATACAAAAACAGAGAATATATGAGTATTTTAACTGATTGATGAAAGCCTGATTATCTGTAAGAACTTGTAAGCTAATACTGCTTTGTTACCATGGCAGAGAATCTTCATTATTTAAAACTGATACTGCAAGAACAAAAAGGTGCAAGATGGACAGATATTTTAATTAATTAAATAAAACCTTTCTTTTTCTTTTTTCTTTTCTTTTCTTTTCCTTTCTTTTCCTTTTCTTTCCTTTTTTTTTTTTTTTTTTTTTTTTTTTTTTTCCTTTTTCTTTGGTATATATTAAAGGTGTCTGATGACCACTTAAAGGACCTAAAGAGATCAGTTATCCAAGATATTACTTCAGATGCACTTTCTCTAAGTGGGTGTTCTAGTTAGATTCCAGGGTCTGAAGCTGATTGGCTCAGCCCAGCAAGGATCTGACTATGTAAATATATATGTATATAAAACAAGCGAGCTATTTGGGGATGTCAAATACAATCTCACACACACACACTTGAGCAGCGATTGAAATGACAAAGAATTTACTAATGAGTTAGTTTGTTAACATACCAACCACAGGGTGATTACAAGGGTACCGATGAGTGCAATGCTTTTCCCAATCAATGATGTTGTAGATACTTAGCCAGGTCATGGTCAGCATCCCATCGGTGCGGTAGGTAGTAACATCTTGCAGGCATCCCCACGGGGGCAATGTTGACCTCAGCTGATGTTCCTGCCTCACCAATGCAGAACAACTTGCCCTGTTTACAGGTTTTACCCCTGCATGTTCCTGAACCCAGGGCAGTGCACAACTGGCATCTTCAGGGCAGTGCTCAGCAGTCCTTGATAGGCTACTTCGATCACACAGCCACATGGCCAGTGCGTGTTGTGCAGATGGCAGCATTGTCTTATGCCAGATGACTTGCGGCCTTGTGCCTTATCACTGAGCAAGCAATATGTATCGTTGCAAGGTCAGAGTTTCCCCTTGCTAGTCTTACAACAATGCCTGTTTCACACAGGACCAAACCTAACAGTTTTTAACCCTAACACTGTAGGAAAAGGATTTTTCCCCAGGAGTTAGCAGGGCTGATTGATAGGTCTTTAAACTAGATTTGAAGAGAGAGAAGGCGAAAACCAGGCCCACTAGCTATGGGACTGCACACTGGTATTTGAGGGACTGCATTCAAGACCCTTCAGTGTGCCCCTTCAGTGGTGCAGAGTCTAGTTGGAGGCAGGTAGTTAGCAGTATCCTCCAAGGGTAAGTACTGGGACCAGTCTTGTTCAACTTGCTCATCAATGGTCTGGACTATCGACCAGAACACACCCTCAGCAATTTTGCTGATGACACAAAGCTGGGAGGTGTGGCTGATACCCAGAGGGCTGTACTGCCATAGTGGGGCCCTGACAGGCTGGAGAGATGGGCTGAGAAGAACTTCATGAAGTTCAACAAAGGCAAGTATAGGGCCCTGCACCTAGGGAGGAATAACCCCAAGCACCAGTACAGGCTGGGGACTCACCTGCTGGAGAGCGGCTCTGCAGAGAAGGACCTGGGAGTCCTGCTAGACAGCAGGCTGAACACTAGTCAGCAATGTGCCCTTCTGGCCAAGGTGTTCAATGGTATCCTGGGCTGCTTTCGGAAGCGTGTTGCCAGCAGGTCAAGGGAGGTGATCCTGCCCCTCTACTCAGCCCTGGTGGTCCCACATCTTGAGTATTGTGTCCAGTTCTGGGCTCCCCAGTACAGGACAGACATAGAGCTACTGGAGCAAGTCCAGAGGAGGGCTACAAAGACGATTAGAGGACTGGAGCACCTGCCTTAGGAGGACAGGCTGAGAGAACTGGGCCTGTTTATCCAGGAAAAGAGAAGACTGAATCGAGACCTCAATAATGTGTATAAAAACTGAGGGGAAGGGTGTTGAGAGGACACCAGACTCTTTTTAGTTGTGCCCAGAAACAAGATGAGAGGCAATAGGCACAAACTGAAGCACAGGAAGTTCCGTCTGAATATTAGAGGGCATTTCTTTCCTGTGAGGGTGACAGAACACTGGAACATGTTGCCCAGACAGGTTGTGAAGTCTCCTTCTCTAGAGATATTCAAAACCTGCCTGGATGCCTTCCTGTGCAATGTACTCTAGGTGATCCTGCTTGGCAGGGAGCTTGGACTAGATGATCTTCAGAGGTCCCTTCCAACCTCAACCATTCTGTGATTCTGTGATAGTGTTAAAGGCCTTACTGAAGTTTAGGAAGACAATATGCATTGCTCTCCCCTTATTCATCAGGCTGGTCAGCACAACAGATAGAAAGTTTCTGAAACCCATGGGAATATTGTAGTTGACTGGGGTATGTCCTGAATAATGATTTTTTTTTTTATACTGCTGTACTGCAATTCTTCATTTTATCTGCTGTGGATTTTTTCATTACATTTGTTTCCTGTTTCAAGGAAAATGTGACCAAACAATGGTAAAGTTTATTTGGGCCACGTTTCTTGATAATGTATGTTCTTTCAGAAGAACTGGTCTTTTCTGACACATGCTGGTATTTATTTATCTTGTCGTACTTGTTTCTCCAAGTGCCAAGTGAGTAGCTCCCTTATTTCTTGTCATATGCCTTTATCAGGCTATCTTCCTACAAAGTATATATTTGAAACTGTGTATTTAGTCAAATTAAAGGTACTTGATGTTCTTTGGAAACATGGCTTATACACACAGCTGCCCAAATGTTGCTGGCCTTTCTTTGTTAGTTTACCCAGAGGACTCAGCTGAACGCCATGTGAAGAAGTATCGAGCAAAAAAATCATAAAAAAATTATAAAAAAAAATGTTAAAAATGTTACTTGAAAAACTTATGACCTAAGAGTGCCTCTGAATCTGAGATCATCTAGCATAGAACTCAGGATTCCTCAAAGTGGATATGTGCCTAGTGATCCAAATAGAAAATTAGATCTAAAAATGATATTTTATAAATCTATATATATAAAAAAAAAAGTCTCTGAAGTCACCCTTTATGTTTCAAGCCTCCTTTTTTTATAGTTCACTGAAATCTGTAGTTGACAGAGTTTCTTGTGAATTATATCTATATTCTAATTTTGAATTTTTTACTGTCTCATTCTGTCAAAAGAACCCAGAAAAATACATAATAGAAATTCAGGTATTAATGGTATAAATTTTACATGGATGTAAAATGAGGTTTCAGAGGAGCTACAACTCTGGATGATTTCCAGCACAGTGTGTTCTAGGTGATCCTGCTTGGCAGGGGTATAGGACTACATGATATTCAGATACCCCTTTCAACCTCAACCATTCTGTGATTCTGAGATTGTATATCTAGCTTAGCCTGTGCAGAACCATTCATGGCCACATTACAGTGCTTTGCACAGACAAGTTTGCCTTCTGGTGCTTTTAATAGGCAAAGTATTCAAAAATAATCAGAAAATGAAGTTACTTTCTCTCACCTAGACTTTCCAATATCTTTCTGATTTCACCTCATTCCTTGAGATTATTTAAACTTTTTACTGTGTATTCATAACATTAAGTGTCTCCAAGTACCTCCATGGGTTTCCCACTTTCCTGAATGAAATGTTCTTCTTTGTCAAATTTCTACTAATTGTCAGGTTCCTACTTGAAAAATACAGCTTTCTAAACAGCCTTGAGTGTTTCCATTTAATGTCCTTTTTTAGTAGTTATTGAGACTTAAATAGCCTCTTTATCCCTTACCAGTTTTTATTTGATTGCATTAAAGAGCATAACCAGAATTGAGGAATAGCTGAGGCTCATCACAAAGTGTTAGAGTTTTTGTTCTGAGTGGAAAAAGAAAAAGAAATCTAGCCACAAAAGTCATTGGAAGGAAGAGAATTGGAGGCCTAGTGAGAGCTTACACAGGGGGATTCTCTGTGGGAATAATATCACAGGAAAACTGACTATGATAATTTTGAATTTGAAAATGTAAAAGGGTTACCTAAGAGGTTGTAAAAGGAATTGATTTTTTTCCCCCCCCATCTCTAAATGTTTGTCTTTCCTATAAAGGGACATGGGGGAGACACAGCCATGTCTTAGGCTTTGGAATTAAATCAGAAGACTTCTTCTCTGCCTTTGAAAATGTGGCTTATTTAAAAAAATGACTCAAGTATGGGAGCCACAAAAATGATGCTAGAGAAAATGAAAAAAAAGAATGAGAAAAATACGTATATTATGCCTCTGTATAATTTTACTTTCTTTTACTTTTGTATGCAGTTAAGTAAACTAAAAAAAATAACAATCAGAGTAACAAGGATTTAACGAAGTGATTGACAAAATTCCTGTCCATTTGATGACTGAGAGTCCACAGGATTTTATATTTTTTGCCAGTTAAAACATCTGATCATCTAATCATTAGTCCCTTGACCAGGTCTACAATCTTTTCAAAAAAATAACAATTAATCTAACCACTAATTATATGCCTAATGCCTACACCGATTTGATAATGGTTCTCAGTGAAAGACTGTAATTATTTATAATATATTATATTTATAATTATAATTGTTCTTATTAAAAAAAAAAAAAAAAAAGTTAATTGTCCTTATTTAAAGAATGTGAAAAGCATCTAAGTCTAGGACAGTATATTAGTTTCTAACCATTCTCTTTCTTAAGCGTCCACCTAAGGAATATCAGCTTCAAATCAATATCAGATTCAAAGTTTTCATGTAAATAACTGGGTTCCAGAAACATTTTTCCCTTCAGATTTTCCAAAATTATAGTGTAATTTTACTAAAAGTTACTTGATAAAATTGATTCCAGATTTCTTTATAAACCTGGCTCAGTCTGCAGAATGAAATCCAGAAGACTGGATAAGCTAGTGTTACAGTCAAAATAGAATCAGGAATGAATAGAACCAAATCTGAGATCTGCCTACAATAGATTCTTCAAAAAACTAAAGAGCGACTTTTTAGTCTAGAAGCAAAAGCAAATTTGTGGAAAGAACACAATTTGTGGAGTTTAGTCTCTGCTCTAAGGACTATTCAAAATCATTATGTAATAATTGTAAAATAACAATAAAGGTGTCAGTCAACTCTCAGCTCTACTCAGCTGCTGCAGAAAAGTCGAAGAGATGGATACTTGAAGAGACTTTTTGAATGAAAAGAGATGCTAAAACTGTGAAGGTCCCAATTTTGAATGTTCATTCTACGAGTAACTCCTAGAATAAGTTGCTCTCAAATTAAATTTTCCACAGTCTAGCTCAACATTTTGAAGACTAAATTATGTTTATTTAGGAATTAAAAATCATCTGAATGGTTTACCTGTAAAACCGGCATTGTGCTGTTCATCTATAACTGCCAAATTATTACTGGGTTATCTACCTGAATACTAAGGCATAACACCCTAATGAACTAAGTCTGTTCATTGAAAGACTACTATAACAAAATCTCAGTATATATTGCCTCATTTATCAACTGCTGATTATTAACGGAATAGCTGCACAGTAGTATTTATTACATAGCAGACACATATAAGTAACAATGACAGATCTCTTACCTGTATTTTAGATTATTTCCCACAACATTTTGCAAGTCTTAATGAAAGATTTTTATATCTAAAATTTTCTTCTTCTTCTCTGCTTTGTTTATGTATTTGTGGTAGCCCCTCCAAGTCAGTTCTCACAAACCTTAATCTTCTGTTTCATGTAGCAAATAGAGCCCTTGTTCTAATACAGAAAAGGCCAGAAACTCTCAGTTGGGACTATCAAAGAAAGATTTAACTTCAGGGTATCTGGACAATCAATTTCTGCTTAATTAGGTTTATAATTACTAGTGACTGTCTCATTATAAAAAGCAGCTGGTATTGATGTGCCACTTGAACTTATCCCTGTAGCATTAGTATGTGGTCATAAACATGAGCAATTCAAGCTGCACATCAGTGCTAATGTTTCCTTAGACCCAGAAAGCAATTCAAATGGTAATATTGAATTGGTTGAAAAGGACAAACATTATCTTATTCCAGGCAATAAAATTCTGGATTTTTATTCTGACAACCTTGAACTGGATTTCGATGTAAGCCTGATGTTGTTAATATAATACCCAACAAGGAAATAGAGTTCTGACAGAGGGACTAGTAAGGAATTCAGGAAATAATACCCAAAGCAGTGGTCACATTCAGGCATACCTGATAAAACAATACAGAGCCTTGCTCAAGCATTCAGTCATACTGAGAATCTAAATGTGGAATAACTGAAGTCATACTGAGCTAAACACCTTACATCCATTTTGCAGTCATATGAGAGACATGGGTATCTCCAAAAGTGATTCATTCATCCAAGATGAGTATCTGAAGTATGTGTAAGTAGATGTTTCAGATTATGCCTACTTGTCTTCACAAAGACTGGACTGATTAGTTCAGATTCTGTTGTCTCTTTTTTATGTCTAAAGGTTCATGAGATTAATCCCATTCTAAGTGTTCCTTTGCCTAAACTCCTTGGGGAGTCTAATTAAACATTCCTTCTTAGAGCATTCTTCATTTGTACTGGCAGTTTTAAGCCCAGTATAACTGGGGTTGACTCATGTTTTATGTAATGTCTTAATGACTAAAGCAAGGTGTAGTGCCTGGTGCCAACTTGTTCATCAGCCTAAAATGTTCCACTTTTCAAGACACTGTTTTGACCATATTGCTGTGAGCCATACAGAGATGAGAAATTCACATCAGATATGAATGTTGGACTGTTTGTGTGATGTGTGACCATTAAGGTTAAATTAAAACTCTGTTAAAACTCTCTCATGTTAGAGTAATTCCCCCTTGCTTCCACAGTTCAATATAACAGCCATTGGACTAGAATATGAAAATGACTCTAAATTTTGGCTTAACCAGGAAGCCAGTTGAGGACTGCAATTCTCAATACATTTAATGTTTATATCATGTATAGGAAAAAAAATGAATATAGTTTGACTAGCAGTGAGTAAGGTATCTCCTCACTGCTTTTCAATAGACTGGCATATAGGGAACATATGCTTTTCTCTTCCTATTCAAAAAGAGTGGGAAAAAAAGAAATTGGGTGAAGGTGGATGAATACATTGTGTAAGCAGAGGTGCACGCATGGAAGCAAACACATTTTATTGTAAGAAAGGTGAATCTCCTTTAGTTTTCATCTATTTTTTGGTCATCTCATAGTGATTGTTCCTGAAAGAGAAAAGTTATAAATAAATGCAAAGATTGTTTGGATCAAATGCTATGCAGATTCTTGAACAGAATTCAGGCTAACGTTTGATATGTAAATTTCTGTCTGCATTTTACTCAGAGGTTGACCAAGAAAGGGAGTCCCAAAATACAGATTAAACAAGATTTTGTTCAGTACAATTGTCACAGAAAAGGGGCAAGGATCTGATGCAACAAACATTATTGTACTTTTTGTAAATACATTGTAACTATGTAATTACATGCATGAGTGAAAAAAAAAAAAATGCTATCAAATTTAATAGATTTCTTTAGAGTGGCACTGTGAAGATGTTCTTACTTGCAATGTTCAGAGCATTCAGAGAATGACAGAGGTTTTATCAAAGCTTGAAAACTCATTTTAGTTTCACTTTATTGAAGACATTAACTTCTCACAGGTTGCTGTTTGCCCCATATTGGGAAGGAAGGGTTGGGCTGTCCCATGTGAAAGAGGACTGATGAAAGAGAATGTAACCCATTCCTATCTGACATGTAACATAAATTATAGTTGTGTATTTTAAACACCCATAAATTTACACACACATGCACGTACAATTAAAAACATAATGCAAAAAAAAACATAAAAAAAACATAAAAACAAAATTATATTGAATAAGTCTCAGAAGCTACCTGAGAGAAAACTATTTCTCAAAACAGGTACAGACTTTTGGATCTGAATGTAGTCTTAGAGAAACACTCCCACAGCCTTTCTTTATAATATCACATCTAAAATAAAGCATGTTCCTTTACACTGGAACAATCTGGCTTTGCCAAATAGTGTATAATTTGAAATGATAAAGTCCTTTTACTAGGTCTTGCATTTAGAGGTGCAATTTGAATACCCAGGAAATCAATATCTGCTTTGCTATGTGATTGCAACCAAATAATTGAAATATCAGAAGAGCAGTGAGACATAGAACCTTTGTACTGAGGAAATTAGACATTCTAATGACAATGCTTTCAGTACAAATGCAGTTCTTAACCCAATTGGTGTAACTTTTGAAAGTACTGTTTTTAGCACTCTGCAAAGAATATAGGTGTGTCACATGAACACCTGAAAATGCCAGTAGCACTTTTGTGTCATAAACGTTTAAACAGAACTCCCCATTATTCCCAGTAGTACTGCTGCATGTAAGCCATTAGAAACTCCACTCAGAGAGGAATATTATGCAAATTCAAGCCAAAGTGACAAGATTGATTTTGGACAAATCTGAAGGCTAGAAACAAGCTGTTACTTCTTGAAAGCTAGGAATAGTGTTTTATGAACCCTGATTCTTCTGGAAAAAAAATAAATAAATAAAAGAAAGCATCTGTATAAGGGAAATATTTAATTCATGTTTTCGCTTGTGGAGAAAAAAGGATTTTCCCTTATGATATAAAATGAGGAGAATATGTAGGTGAAGAACAAGTCAAGGTTAACATAAATTATGTATCTGCTATTTAGTTGCAAGGCAGAGCAAAGAAATAAATGGCTTTCTTATCAAAGAATGACTACTATTTTATTTCAAAGGTATTCTCTGTGATTGTAGGATCATAGTTTTAAAACTGGAGTAAGCATGAAGGTTGAACAGGTTACTTAACGAAGCACTAGCCTTTCATCCCTAGAACTATAATTTAAATCCATCTTTCAGTCCTAAGTAAAATGAGTGGCTTCATCTTTGTCCCTCATGGACAGTAATACACATTAGATAAATATTGCCAGTAATTTGACACAATTCAGTACAACCAACAGTCATTTTGTCAGTGGAATGCAAAGCTCCAGCTGCTATGAAAGCTGAAAACACTCTTTTTTTCAGGAGATCACCTTTCAAAACTACGTTTGTTTGCTTTTTTGTTTGTTTTAAACTAAAGACTCTGGTGCAATCCACAACTTTTCTTGCTGCAGCCCTTGTTTACCTGTCTATCAACCCCCTCTAAGATCCAGACTTTAACAATCAACTTTGTGTTGTATCTCTTAATTTTATACAAAATACTAGTGGAAGCCCAATTCAAAGAGATCCAGGAAAAATTTTACACATAATGTCACAACAGTCTTCTTTTTTCTTTCTTCAAAACCTCTTTTGTTTTCCTTTTTTTTTTTTTTAGAGAAAAAATATACTTTGCATGTTACATGACCCTCGTTCTTCATCAGTTTCAAATGCTTCAGTGTAGAACATGATATGACCTCACCCATCTATTTCTCTCTTTTTTTTTTTTTTTTTTCCCCTTTTATTTCTAGAGGTCCCTCTGTAATGATTTACTCTTACTCTACTCTTTACTCTTTCTCTGCTTCTATTTTTTTTTCTTATAGTTTCGATTTTTCTCATTTAAAACTGAAACTCTAGTCATGTAGAATATCAGTGTCTGCTTGAGTAGAGACTTTGAAAAAGGTGATACCGATTTAATAAGAAGCCTTGGTCTTTGAGCTATTTTTCTGTTATCTAATCTGGTAAACTGCTTGCTGTTGTTATTAATTTTAATAATATAAGACATTTATGTAAGTAATAACTTACAGAGGTGAATCTAAGACTGCTTGTAGATCTCAATCTAGTAATGTATTTTCAGTAGACAACATAAATATTTAAATTACTTTTTTTGGAGGGGGATTTTCAATTAAAATTACCCCACTATCACTAGTAACCTGTAACCTAGTAACTAGAACCTGTAACCAAATCTATCAGAGTTGATAGCTTTGCACTGAAAAATCATCTAGTGACCTGGTGAGCTATAGCATGTATGGGCAAAATGCCAATTTTCAGAATATATGGGTTACTTTCCACTGACATCAGTAGTTTTTCTGAGTATGTCAGTTTCTAGGTAAAGAACTTGCAAAACCGGTGTTCTTTAAGAAATAATACTTGATTCACATTTTGTGTAGTGAATGTTAGGAACTTTTATAGTGTTTATTTTAGTAAGAGCCACATTTCAGTCAGGTACATCAACACTGACTTGGATTAGGATTGGTCATATATATAATACTGCTCTGAAAACCTCTTGGTTTCCTCATGTGTATATTTGTAAAGATGTATTCCTAGTTCCCTACTGCCATGCTTTAATGATAAATTTTATTTTGTTATTGTATCAGTTGTTCTATCTGCATATTGTGTGGTCTGTACTTTCATTTAGCTTGCTGAGATCTATCCTTTCCTTCCCTTCTGAGTAGTGAAAGCTAGGGTCTTACATGTTTATGAAGCTT
The DNA here is from genome assembly GCF_964211825.1 of Aythya ferina. Classification (NCBI taxonomy): domain Eukaryota; kingdom Metazoa; phylum Chordata; class Aves; order Anseriformes; family Anatidae; genus Aythya; species Aythya ferina. The sequence goes on from NC_140298.1 coordinate 64,535,850, forward strand.
TTACTGAGAATAGCAGCCCCAGTGGATCAAATGCTACTTTAGCAAAAGCTCTGAAAATACTGAACTTGACTCTTTGATTAGTACCAAATTTGTTTGAAATATTTTATACAAATAATTTTTAGTATAAAACTATTTTTATTTTAAAATATTTTATATTTAATTAAATATTTATTTATATATATATTTATAATATTTATATTTAATTAAATTTTATATAAATGGATATATAAATGAATTTATATAAATATAAATTTATTTTTATAAAAATAAAATATATTTAAAATATTTATATTTGTTAAGTTTATTTTTATTTATATATCTATATATAATCATTTAATAAAAATAAATTTAGAATTAGATACTCATAAGTTAGCCAAATGTGACTAACTTTATGAAACATTTTACTGGTATATTCAATAAAATATACAGGTGTGGTTTTTTTTGGCTTGTTTATTTTTTTCTTTAGAAACGTTACATTCACTCTCTTACTGAGATGCAATAGTGAAAAAAGACCCAGCTGACTCCTCAATACATCACATCTTGTTTGCTTTGAATTCACAACCTAAAAATAATTAAAGAATTAACGAGAGGTTATGAATACAGTATTAAAAACAATACAATGTTGTTGTTGTTTGTTTGTTTGTTGTAAAATGTATTTTACGGTGTAGAGTACATTTATGTGAGTTATAATTAAACAATCTCATTAGTGTCAGTATATGGTAAAATGAAAAAAAATATTATCCTTCTTTTCCAAAATTATATTTTTTTCACCTCTGTGTACAGTAAGCAACAGTAAACTGTCCATATTATTTTAACCAATAAGGTTTTAGGTCTCTTTTTGTTCAACTTCAGTCTACTTTTCTTACAGCTACTTTCAGGCAGTCAGTTAACTCAGGACAGAGGAAAAAGAAAAGCTAAAACACTATTCCCTCCAAAGAGCGTGATAACACAGACAATTGTTGTAGTGCATCATGATATATTTAAAAATAATAATAATAACAATTTTTAAAGCATGTTGCATGTGACAGTGATATTTTCTTGCACTCAGCCCTATTCTGACAATACAGAAAATATGTTTACCATTACCTGGAACTTACTACTTCTCTGAAAAATAAACTTGCTTAGGCCAATATTTTCATTGACTTTTGTCCAAAAAATCTTTCCTTTACAAAAATATTACAGAATCCTTGTACTCAACAGCATATGAATAGTTACAAACTGTGAGCTGTTTCTTGGGGGAAATACAACAACAACAAAGAAACAAACAACCAAACCAAAAAAAAAAAAAAAAAAAAAAAAAAAAAAAAAAAAAAAAAAAAACAGCCTGAATCCAGGAATTGTATTATGACTTAACATGGCACTTAAATTCACCCTTTTAATAAACCTCATATACCACAGCAAGGAGAATTTCAAAGACTTCATTTTTACAAAGTCTGTAAGGAAGTCTCTTTCTTAGTCTCTAAAGTTCTCAAGGGCAGAAAAGCCAAGGCAGTGCAGACACTGGTTTGTCTGCAGAATTCCCATCAAACATCATATTGACGAACAGAGTTTTCTATTCTATTTTTCATGAGAGAGATTCTGATAGTTGCTGGTTTAGGTTTCATTTAATTATTAAAGAGCTTATTTGATCTTAACTATTTATTATGAAATACTTTTGACAGATGGAAAACCCATTTTAATACATTGATTATGAGTTTAATATTCTTGTACTATGAAAAAATGGCTATGCTTTGCTGTTTATTAATATGCAATCACAATTTTTCAAAAAGACACATTGTTTGGCTAACCTTAAGGAAGAGGTAAATAGTTCACATCAGTTGTTAATTGCAAGTCTGGAGTGTACTTATCTGTGAAGATATTAACTAAGTAAAATCTATATGATACTATTAAATTAAAACCAACATCCACCTCATCATCATCATTAAAGGAAAACAGAAAAGGCCATGGAAGCAAATATCTCATTATCAAGTGTGACAAAGATTTAATTAGGGTAATTTTTCAAGAATGTTTGCTTACTGCTGTGTGGCTTTTACATGTCCCCACTTCTTCAAATATTTAAAGCCAGTGTTGCTCATTTCCTATTGACAAGGCATCTGAAAAATAAATGGACAATAAATCCAGTAATGTCCTCATATGTTTGTTTGTTTCTTTCTTTTTTTCCCCTCTCATTTGAAGAAGGAAGGATTATGTTTCCAAACACTGGAGCAGAAGTTGTTCATTGTTCTGCTTGAGAACACTTTGTTCTAGAAATGAAGCTCAGTGCTGTAATACAGCTATATTTTAGTGCCAAACTGTTATACATGTTAATTGTAAGGATGTATGTATATATGTATATATATGGTATATATGGTTTATTCCTGAGCTTCTCTACTTAAAAGAAAAAAAAAAAAAAAAAAAAAAAGGAAAGGAAAAAAGAGGTGGAAGGAGAGAGAGAGCACATTTACTTTTCTTTTTCTTTTTCTTTTTCTTTTTCTTTTTCTTTTTCTTTTTCTTTTTCTTTTTCTTTTCCTTTTCCTTTTCCTTTTCCTTTTCCTTTTCCTTTTCCTTTTCCATTTTGTTTTGATGTTGAAACAAAAATAAAGGAATAATACTTTGGATTAATTAAGAAAACAATTTGGTAATTTTCAAAATTACTTTGATTTTAACATTTAAAAGCATAGACTTGCACATAATAAAATATTTAAACAAATAATAATAAAAAAAAATAGGTTGAATGTTTCTCTGGATTTTATACCCCAAATGAATAAAATTAGAGTAAGATTCAGTTGGTGGAATTAGAATCAGGAGTCCCATGACTGAAAAGGTTTTTCAGAAATTCCTGATTCTTTACAAGAATTTTTGGAAGAATATTTTATGGACATGCCATCAAAAAGATCATTAGTATCTGCAGTTAAGAATCTCTAACTCTCATTTAGGAAAGGGTATTTAAAACAGAATATTTTCTTGGATAGATAAAATGCGAAGTACATGAAAATTTCATCATCATCTTGTTTTTCATAAGGATGATGACGATGATAAAATATTTTTCTTTTTTGCTTGAAAACAATGAAGACCTCTGACATAACAAAGACTTTTTTTAAATATTTTATGTATGAAACAAGTTTATTTCTTACATGTTTAAAATATTAGTTAAATAAATTAATAAATTTCACTGTAATGTCCTTAAAAGAGCAAAATGTGTTGTACTTGAATGTTGCATTTTGTTACTTACATGGGATTGAACTTAAACTGAAACCAGCATTCAGAACTTTTATTTAAAATAAGATTTTCATCCATGAGTGAAGAAAATAGTTATTCTGCTGGAATTATTTTTAGATGTTTTGGATGTGTAAAAAACATATAAAATATGCCCTTAAAATGCCCAGTTTTATTTTTATTTAAGTGTAGCAATAGAATATCTCATATTTTTAATTGCTTGTTACAGATTTGGGGGGGAAGATATAAACCCACACAAGTGCTTCACATAACATTCACTTTATTTTGTAAAATTTTTTTTGATTGTTAATAAAATGTTTCATTTAACAGTATTAGATTTACAACCCTTCCTCTACAACAGAAGGAAAAGCAGATTTCTTTGTTCGCTTTTTTAAATTCCCTGTGTATTGTATATATGTTTACTGTGATGCAGATGTATACATGTTTTCCTAGTCTTTTTCATTAAATAATGTCCCCAGACATACCACAAATCGTATCGTTATGGCAAAGCTCAGACATATGTTTTGTGTTTTTGTTTTGTTGTTTGTTTTTTGTTTTGAGTCACTTAATATCAAAACATCGGTTGTGAAGTGCAGTGTAAATAGTTTTATAAATCACAGTTCATATGTTTTACCATGAATAACAGTTAAGACAGGTTGTCAGGTAAATTTCTCTATTTTCAGACCATAAATGATCATAAATTGAGTTAAAAATGTCACTAGAAAAGATGATAAGCAGATGCATTGCTTAGTACAAATACTCAGTATGTAACTGTCAAGTGAAAAGATTACATATGCAGAAGACCTATCTAAAGCCCGCAGGTGGAATGACTAGGGGAATCCTGCTTGAATGGTCCTTAGGGGGCTCTGGGGATTAAGTCCTCTCTTTCAGGATAAGGCCTGGCAAAGGAGTTGACTCCAGTGGAGAATGTCAAATATGTTGGAGGCTACTTTGTGTTGCAAAGCAGCTGCATAATAGAAAAGTTAATTCTCAACTCCCCAGAAGTCATCTATACTTAGTTTTGAGAACTTAAGCTTCAAGTGGCCAAAGGCTTAACTTTATCATTAGACATTTTCCAGATAAAAAGTAAAGGGCACAGACCATGTGCCCGTAAAACTGAGAGAGAGAGAAAAAAAGCTGAGAAACTGAACAAGAGCCTTTTAGAACTATTTCTAGAAAGTCTATATAGTCTTCTTTTGGTTTATATAGCCTTCTTTTGGGAACATCAAAAGAATTAATGGAAGTATTGTCTGTTGCTAGATACAAGAGAAATGCACCCAAGTCTCTTAAATACTGGTAATTAAAAACAATCATCTTTTTAAAGAGTAAATTGTCAGGTTATTGTGCCTGAGATTTTGTTACAACTCAGAAAATGATCAATAGTAATACCAACACTGGGTCTCATAGCTGTGTCTTAGGATATAAATCAGTCTCCATATAGGAGAAAGAGCTGTCAAGACATTTATTTTCTCTAGTGATGGAATAAATATGTAAGATGAAAGCATTGTAAATAAAATAAATTTGGTCCAACAACCATGTAATTGATTATTGAAGTACTACAGTGAATGTAGAAATTGGAAAATTAGAAAGCTAACTGACTACCATTAATTGCCATATAAATGACTTTAAATCATACAGTTATATTCAAATATATATATATAATTATATAAGTGTAGTATTACTTCTAAAGAGATAAACTTTAGAAGTAATTAAGCTTTAAGTACAAGTAAATTGTGATGATTCTCAAGAACCCAAGAAAGACAAGTGAACAAACTGAACTGTGAGGAATGCAGTACTGGCCAGATAGATAAGAAGGAGACAACAGACATTATATTCCCTTAATTTGGAAACTTTTCCTACAAGTGGCATTCTCAGAAACAGAAGTAGACTAAATTAAATTACTATAAAGTAGCTTATGATACTGCGTACTATTTCTTTATATTGCTGTATCTTTATATCACTAAAGTGATATAGGAAGAAAAAGATACTTGTTCATGTTCTACAGGTCTGGACCATGTCTTCTCTATAGTGCATAATAAGAAGCTGTAACTCAAATTACATTCCTAAACTTTTTTTCAGGTTCTAAAGATGGAAATCTGAACTACTTGTGAACAAATCATGACAAGTTTCCTTTATAATTATGGAGAAAAACAGATATTTCTGAAGTATGGTTCAATCATCTCATAACATGCCCTATAGTTGTCATTCAAATTGTACAAGAGTGCCTGTTTTGCTGCACTAGTTCTAAAGAGAATAAATGGTAAATAGCTCACAGGAAGATACTATACAGAGGAAAATGAAGCCCCTGTACAATGAATAAGTAACAGTAAAAAAGTGAGATTAAACTAGAAAGCATATTTTTTACAGTTTTCCAAACACAAAATGTTATACTCTTCATTTTGCATTTAACAGTGTAGCAGTCTTGCTGAGAACTACTGGAGTTGAGAGAGTAGGTTTATATTTTTGATGACAAGATTTGAAAATCTGAAGTTCAGCTGGTATAAGACTTGGTTCATGATAAAAGTAATCAAATGTCCAGAAAACATTGCAAAGGTCATTGCCAGATGACAAAAAATCTGAAGTTCCTGTCTGTGAGAGTACTGTGGGGCAAAAGTTTCTCAGGATGATAGTGACTATTCGTTCATTGTACCCATGGAAAATTATCTTTTTCTCAGGCAAAGTACACAGGAATTTGCAGTGATCACAAGAACATAACAGTGACAGTGACCCCAACACAGTGTAAGAATATTCGTTTTGTAAGATCATAAATCTAAACCATCAGAACTTGTCCTCTACAGGAAAGAAGAAGCTCTACTTCTAATACACCAACAACTCCAAGAGGCATTAACAGACTCACAGACTCACAGGCTCATTCAGTTGGTTCAGTTCTCATGAAACCTCTTGCAAAACCCCATTCCAGATGACAGTGCTTCTTACTTTAAGAGTAGTCACTGACATTGCTGAGAACATAAACGTGCAAAGTAGTATTGTAATCAAGAACTACAGAATCAGATGGGGAAATCAGCAAACACTATCTGGTGTGTGGCAGCGTGTTTGGTTATATTAAGGGATAGGAATACATGTACATATGGTCTCACCAAGTGAATTCCTATTTTCCCATTCTTCCACCCATGCAGAAGTGACTAAAACTGATTACCTAAAAAGACTAAGGAACTGGTATAGAGAGGCTAAAACAGGTATTACCTGGATCTCATCTATCCATTCTGGGAAGCATTATAATAGATCAGTCAAGTACCATTAATATTTAGCTATTATTTTAACTGTTTTGTTTGTTTTTTTTTAATTTTTTAATTTTTTTTTCAAATGGAAGGGAAGTGATACAATGTGAAAAAGACAGTAATACTAAAATCAGAGAGGAGGTCATGTGATCTGCTTCTAATATGGATTGTGGACATATGCTGGCTTAGGTGGTTTCACTGTTTTTCAAAGGGTTCTTGGGTTTTACTGTAAGAACTGTTTTCTTTTTTTTTTTTCTTTCCTTTTTAAGAAAATTATAACTCTGCTGGACTTGCATGACTTTACTTATCCATACCAAAGATGAAGTTCTATACTGTTTTTTGTAGTCTGTCAAGTGAGTCTGTTAGGTTTTTCTTTCCTACTGATATTACCCTATAGAATGGTTATTACTCTGAGATATTTAGCAGTGAGTCAGAAATGTCAGCCAGTCTCCAGAAAACTCCAAGAAGATCTCCTGATATAAGTTAGTTTGAAAAGCACAGGTATAATAACTTAGTTGAGAGAAATAAATGAATTAATAAATAAATAAATAAATAAAAATTGTAACAATTAAGCTTAAAAAATTTAATAGTAACAAAGTTTATCAGTCCAGATATGGTATACAAGATAAATTTACCTTTGTATTATATTGGCAATAAATCATCTAGTTATTGTTATGCTGCACAACATCTTTCTTGGTCAGATAAACAGCAAAAATCTCCCCATGTATTCTAGGTGAGGCATTAGGATGAAGCAACTCCTGGTATGATAATGTTTTATAGCTATATAACGTGTGAAAACTTTGTGGGTGAAGTTCGAAGGCTTGTAAGTAGCCATATAAAGAAGGTCGTGCAGCTGCAACTCCTCACAGAGAACATCTTTGGCTTCCTGATAGTATGAAGTGAAATGCTTGGGAAAGGGCAGAATGGGAAGTGGCTTTGTAATGGTGTAGTGCAGTGGAACAGCTTTATATGCCCCAAAATATATCCTCTGGGAGAGCAAGGGTAAAAGATGCTAAAAGGCCACTTTGCCTTTCCTGTATTCACTGAAGTAGAATGGGCAGAAATAAATTTTCCCAACCTCTGCTCTGTATCCTGGCCAGTAAAGAATAACACTGTAAATACATTTGGCTGATCTCCCTTAAAATTATGTGTGGTTTTCACAGATAAATTCAGCATTTTCACCCCTTCTTGTTGTTTAAAAATGTTACAAAGATTATATATATATATATATATATATATACTATCTGTTGTTTTTCACTATATTTTTTCTTCCTACTCTATTTTAATTCCTTTCCCTTTCTTCTTTAGTCTGGTGGTTGGGTGCTTTGCTTTATTGTTTCATACACCATTGTCTGTTTGAAGAGAACTGTGTAAGTGTGTCCTGGTTTTGTCTGATTAATTTTCTTCACTCTTCTTAAAAGTTAATTTTCTTCATTCTGTCTGCTGTCATGTTTTGGATTTAGGAGGAAAATAAGGTTGGTAGCACACGTTTTAGTTATTGCTGAGTACTTACAACGAGACAAATATATTTTGGCTTCTCATACTGCCCTGTGTCATGATTTAACCTGGCAGGCAGCTAAGCACCATACTGCTATTCACACCTAATTTGGAATGAGGGAAGAATCAAAAAAAAGAGGTAAAAGTCATAGCTTGAGATAAAGACGGTTTAATAGGATAGCAAAGGAAGGGAGAATAATAATAATAGTTATTATCTCTGTAATAGACATTGCTAAATCTAGCACAGCAGAATTAATTTCAAAAGCGTAGAACTGTTTGCACAGCAAACACTCTTATGTATAACACATTCTGCATGAGTATCTCAGTGCATTTCTTTCAGTATAGATACCTATGAATAGCTTTTGCACGGAACAAATGGATAGCTTTTGCACGGAACAAAAAGACTAAGCGAGAAAAAAGAAAACAAACAAACAAAAAATGAAAAAGAAGACAGTTTAAGGTCCAGATTTAACAAGTGTGATAAGATCTGTAGTTTGTTTACCTGTTATTTTTTCCCCTCTTGATGTCCACTCTCTTTTGTCTTGGATAAACAAAATCTTAGATATTTTGCTATAAAGAGATTTACTTCAATGAGCTTGGACTTTCTCATTTTCTCTCTAGATCAGCTGGTTCAGTACAAATCTTGCCTCATTTTTAACTTACAACAGTGTTTCCACTGTGTAAATCTTGATTGAGCACCAAAACTTCTATTCTGATATAAATATAAATATATATTTATAAATATAAATTTCAATATACAATAATTAATTTTAGGAAGCTCATTTACTAAATCAGACTGTAAAATCTTTAATTCAGAAAAAGTTTTTTTAAATGGAATTTGTTGGTTTTAATCTTATCCAGCATACTTAAAAATTAGGAGAGTCTCTCTTTTTAAAAGAATCAGCAAATAAGGTAAAGGTTTTATCTTTTCCAAGAATTTTGATACTCTGCAGATAGGGAAAAATATGCACTGTACTTAATGCAATAAATTTTGAGGTTTTTTTACACGTTGAGTTTTAACTTTCAGAATAATCTAAATTCTCAAAATGTATACAATGATCTAAGTAAAAAACTTGTTTTTTATAACTTTTCAAAACTCTTATGAGTGTCATGTTCATTTGCCCCAGCAGTATCTCTGTGGTTGGTAAAGTCCCACAGAAGAGAATGAGAGCAAGCTTGGGGCTCAATCCAATTTCTTACTAAACCAGTAATTTTAGGCACTTTTGTGCCTATTGGTAATTAAACTCTCAAAATAGACAAAATTAAAATAATTATTTTTAAGTTTCTTTAAAGCCAAGTTCTATTTCTATCTGTCTTCTTTTTTATCCCCTGGTAAGATCAGTTCCCTTGACCTGGAGGGGTCCTGCATCAGGTTGAGTGTAAGCATGTGCGTGTGTAGAGTTCTGGTTGTTGTGGAGTATGAAAAAGGCTGGACTGAATAATCTTCTCAGAATTTTATACATTGAAGAGTGTCTCCATACAGCAGTGTCATACTTGTACTTCTTAGTAACACTTGGAAAATGAATGTAGTTCATATTGGAGCAAATTGTATTACAAACTGTATTACAACACCTGAGAATTACGGTAAATCAAACTTCTGTGTCCTTTAATAGAACAGGCTGGATAAGAAAACAAAATATAGCTACAAGACATTATTGGCATTTTTTACACCGACCTTCTTTCTGTGAATGGTCATTTATTATGAATGAAGAGGAAAACTATTGCTGATAGAGTGTGCCTGTTTTTAGCTTGGTGTTTCACATTCAGAAGTGTTACAGAAAAAAAATAATCTCTACGAAGTATACTTTCCAAATGCTCAGATTAAATCTAAAGCTTTAATGGAGTTTTATCAGTCTGAAAGTGCTCTGCATGTGTGGCCTTATATTTTTCTGTGTGATTATATTTTTCTTCCAAGTCAGGCAATGGACAATAAAAACAGAATATAAATGTTTTCTGAGAAAAAGGCTTCAGATTCCCACAGAAAGGAATCATCACTTAAAATAGAACCATCTACTCTATGCACAAAATACTGATGTTGATAATCTACTCCAAGTCTTCAGCCTGAATTTTTAAGCTTTCCTCTCAGATCCAAAAAGTATCTGAGACAAACCAAACCCTGCTAGTCAGTACTGAGAAAAAGATACACTGGAAAAGTTACTTATCTCACCAAAAATATCACTTGAGGGAAAACAAAACAAAACAAAACACCTATATCTTAGCTTTAGACATTTTCAGTAAGTGTTTTAAATTTGATTGAATTGATTCTAGCATACAAGAACATGTGCCTACCTGAAAGAACAAGGTGCAAAAATGTGCCATCCCCCATATTCCTTCCTAGCACTACTAGAAGAATACGCAGCACATGAACAAATCCAAACAGAGGAAATAGTGATTCTCAACAGATACCTCAGTTTGAATCACTGGTCTAATAAATATCTCTACAACAATTATTCTTCAACCATCCAATACTAGCAGGATCTTAAATAGGAAAATAATTGCAAATTTTATTTGGCCAACAAGATGATACACACGAGAGAAGGCTCCCAGTCTTTTAGTCTTTTTAGTCTGCTGTTAGGAGTAAACAGGAAAATATGCCAGAAGGGCTTTCAGGAATATATGGTGTCACCTCTGAGACAGGAAGACTTTCTTCTGGGAAGGAGAGCTACCATTTAGGGTTGGAGCTTCACTTCCTGGCATTTTATCAGACCTGGCATTTTATTAGTTTATAAACCAAAGGCCTGCACCCCAAGGAGGGTAAAATTACTCTGACACACACATTTATAATCTTCATATATGCAATATATTATAAACTAATAAAATATAGTTTTTACAATTACAACTGATTATTTAAGTATGAAACAATTTTTATTTATTTATTTATTTATTTATTTATGGAGAAAAGCTATTGTACTAAGATATTCTGCTGTTACTCATTTTCAGAAATTAGGCAGATAGTCCAACAATTACCCTTAATAAACAAGTTTATGAAAATTACACTTTCTTCACAAACACTTGGGAAACAGAAAAAAAATGGAAGATTCATCAAATAGTTTGCTTGCAATGAATAGTTCAAGCCATCTCTATTCACAAAAGATGTTCATTAAACCTGTATAATTTTATTATTTTATCAACATTCAGAATATATTGTTGAAAAGACAGTAATTTCAATATTTCAGCAATAGTTTTGTTACATTTTAACTTATTGAAATTATTTTTAAAAATGCTACAGAAGTGACATAAAATAGAGAATTAGCAGAAGATACACATCACCTCAAAAAATCTTTGGACATATCTCATGGGTATATTCCCCAAAAGTGAATTTAACCAAGGTAAAATCATTTCTGTAGTTCATTTATATTCTTCCTAAGCCTTGCCACATTATTTTCAAATTTAAAGTCCACTTCTCATTTCTTTATTCTTAATATTGTAATTGTGAGAATGAGTTTTAATTCTAAGGATGCGTCTCATAGAAAGATAAAGTTATCTGAAGAAAATTGTTCAACATGATACATTCTGGTCAGGCATATTACCTAAGCTTATAACAGACAGTTTAATATTATAGACATTTAGATGTAGAGCTTAGGGATATGGTTTAGTGGGGACTGTTAGCGTTAGGTCAGAGGTTGGACTCGATGATCTTGAGGTCTCTTCCAACCTAGAAATTCTGTGATTCTGTGATATTATTAGTATTATATATCAGCAATATTCAAAAAACTATTAAACATGAGTATCCTAATTATTCCCAACTGTTGTTGTTGGGAATAATTAGGATAACAAAAGTATTAAATACTTAATATTAATATAATAATTAATATATTAATTATATTATATACTTAATGTATTATTAATATTTAATATTATTGAATATTAGGACAACAAAAATATGAAATAAATTTTATTATACACTCTTAAATATTGTTTATTAGAAGAAGTCGGCTGCATGGATTACAATTGAGTATTGTATTATTGATAGACACCCTCCAGATCATCAGCTCTGCTCCTATAACACTACAGGCCAGTACACCAGAAGTCATGTACCTGTCCCATAAGGGAGCTTAATGGGCTTAATTAAGCCTTTCACATTGCTCCCATTGAGAGGTTCATATCTTATTCCTCTGATGGTAAACTATATTCTGTTGAGGCATCTATGATTGGTATTTGGTTGCCCGAAGCTACAAGAGAACAAATCTGATTGCCTGTGCTCCTTCCTAGGTCAGAGATAAGAATAAGGCACATCCTGATGATGTGAGAGGTGAGATGAGCTTTCTTCTGGCTTGCTGTGTTGAATTCAGTGGAAGTTTAGTGGGAGGCAAGGAGGATGACTGAAAGCCTTATTGTGATGTAACTGAAGTTAAGAGGGATAAACTGCAATACCAAAGACCAGATCAGATTTGTCAGGAGGATCTCCCATCCAGTTGTATATGTTTTACAGTTCCTTTAGATGAATGATCACAGAGGGTAATGAAAAAATCTGGATATTCGAGGTGAAAAATGTCACTGTGAAATTTATTTTTTCCTTGGCCTGTGGGTCCAAGTTTGAGGTATCTGAACAACCCTATGTGCTTTGCCTGGACTTTGGTGTTATTTAATTACAAATTCACAACCATTTGGGGCACCTCATGTTTCCCTTTTTCCATATATTGATACTTTAAATGTAAATTTTCTTAAGGTTATATCACTTGAATGCATAAACATTATGGTTAAACAATTCTTAATGGTTTTGTAAGAATGCATATTTTTAATTGATTATAGAAACATGGTTGTTAGTCAAATAATAAAATTGTCTTTAATGTATTTTCAAATGTTTACTACCTAAATAAATCCATATTCTGACATAAATTCTGTTATATCCTGTCTATGATATTAAAAGTCAATGCAAAACAAACAAACAACAAAAAGCAACTTAACTGATAGCTTTGTAAATTCTTACAGACCTGACTTCTTTGGTGGTTATTATAGGCTACTTAAAAATAAATAATGTTATCTGTAGTGATAGGTCAATGTGTAGCTTTTGGGAATGCATTCAACGTATCTGACAAATAGCTCCAAGATATCATCAGATTATGTGAAATAAAATCTTGCTCTAAAACACACAAAACTTTCTATCATCAAGTAATTCCCCAGAAGTTTGATGAAAATTAGGTTGTCATTAGGGGATTCAATGCATAGTAATGAAAGTTATAAAAAAAAAAAAAACCTTTTTTAACGGTACTTGCACATATTTTAAACATGCAGTGCCTCACCAATATAATCTTTTCAGAGCAGATTTGAACATACTTTCACAGTAAAATAATAATACTCTCAGAAATACTTAAGACAGTATTGGGAATTATATTTGGACAGCAAATGAAGGTTTTTTTATAGGGGGGTTTGCATAAAAGTTATGATTAAAGTGACATACTCTGAATCTGAACATCATCCATGTATTGTAAGTAGCAGCAACTTTCCAAGAACACCTGTTTTGCTCATCAGTCATTCTGTGTATAGGGACTGCTTGTGCAAGACTGGCTGAAGTTAAAAGCAAAAATATAATAAAGATCTCAAAAATCCATATGTAGGCTCTAATTTTAGTTTAGAATTATCATGAAGAAAATTAACATTCAACAGAAGGAAGATAAAGAAAGTTATGAAGTGGGCAGTGTAATGTTCCTCAGCCTTAAATTTAAATTACTTTGCATTTTTATTTCCTACTTTTCAGAAGTTTTTACATAGCTGAGCTTTTACTCCAGACACAAAGCTGGGATACCATTAACACACCAGAGAGAAGCTTTTCATTCAGACAGAAAGGGTGGATGATCTGTGGCAGAACTGAAAAGATTCAATAGTACAATGTAAAAAATCACACATTGAAGGAGTCATTGCATAACTTTAGCTGCCCAAGGACTGATCAAATTAGGCATCCAGCCTTCTTCCCCCCTTCACAATTAATGGGGAGAAAAAAAAAAAAAAATTTCATCCTTCTTATTTTAGACACTTAATTTAGAGTAGGTGTATTATTTTTCCCATAAACTATAGAGGGATCAATTTAGATTTGATGCCACAATTTTCATGTACATGAATGAAATTAATGCTTTCACAAGAGGAAATGTCCCATTTCACTCACATAGCAAAACTGATCAGCAAAATGATTACTATTGTTTCAAGAGATCAGAGGATATCATAAAATATTCACTGAGTAGAAAATACAGTCAAGTATACTCTGATAGATACCTTCAAATGAATTGGGATGCCCTCCTAACAAAGTTATTAATTGGATGGAAATTTGTGCCAGATTTGTTTGAATGGTTCAGTCAGATATTGAAATTCACTTGAGCTGAACTTCAGAACTATATTCCTGTGCTAACAATGGTTAATTCATACCCTAGTATAAATGGTTATCACTTCTATTCTACTATAATAATGTCCAAAATAACAAGACATCAATTTTGTTGCTTTTTAGTTTGGCCATTTTAAATATTTGGTTAACAAATATTACCAACTTTATCGAGTCTGTAATAAAGTCCATGTCCAGAAAGAAATCTTCTTTTTACAACTTGCATATAGTGGGTTGACCTTCTCTGACGGTCAGGTACCCATCAAGCTGCACTCTAAATCTCCCTTCTCAGCAAGACAGGGGGGAGAAAATAAGATAAAAAAGCTCCTATGTCAAGATTAGGGCAGGGAGATCCGATTGCCATCATGGGAAAAATAGACACAACTTAGGGAAGAGTCATTTATCTTATTGCCTTATTAACTTAAAATGGAGTAAGATTTTGAGAAATGTACAAACAAACAAACAAAAATAAGAAAACCTTCCTCCCAACCCCTAGTTCCAAAACTCAGCTTCACTTCTCACTCTTCTACTTCCTTCCAAGCAGCATAGGAATTAAGGGATTTGAGGGGTTGTAGGTAGTCCATCCCAACTTGTCTCTGCTGCTCTTGCCTTCTCACACTTTCCCCTCTTCCAGCATGGTGTTCCTCCCATGAGGTGCAGTCCTTCATGAACTGTTCCTTCTCACAGAATGTAGTTCTTCTTCAAGAACTGCTCGAGTATTGACCTATACCTTGGCATACAGTCCTTTAGGAACAACCTGCTCTAGTGTGAATCCCTCATGAGCCACAGTTTCACACAGAAGCCTCCTCTTGCATGAACTCTGCCTGGGCTGCATCTTCATGCAGAGCATATATACCTGCAGCACTGTGGGCTCCTCCACTGGCTGCATTGTGGAAATCTGCTGCAGCATGGTCCTCCATGGGCTACAGGGGGACAGCCTGCTACACCATGGACCTCTCCATCTGCATCTGCAACACCTCCTCCTGTTTCTTCTTCATAAGTCTTTGTGTCTGCAGGGATGCTTCTCTCACATTTTCAGCACAGTGTTTTTAACCATTTCTTAATTATGTTATCACAGAGGCACCACCAGTGTCTCTGATTGTCTCAGCTTTGGCCAGCAATGGGTCCTTTTCAGAGCAAGCTGGAAATGGCTTTTATCCGACATTTGGCAGCTGCTGTCCCCTTCTCATGGAAGACACCTTTGCAGCCCCTCAAAACTTTTCCAATTCCAGTATAGTACTATCAAATGATTTAAGACATCAACAATAGTATCAGTTGCATTACATACCTGAAGATCATTATATACAAGATCATTTTGGAGATACTTCCACAAAGAATAAAAGTTCTTATATTCTTCATAAAAGTTTGATGGTGCTCAGGGCTCATTAGTCACTAGTATATGAAATGATGAGCCAAATTTCAATAAAATCAAATGTTTGGATGTTCATAACTGAGAACTCTGGAATGTTTTCCCTATGGGACTTCAAGACATTTTTTTTAATTTTTTTTTCCCCCAGGATCAGAAAAATGTTACTTTTTCTTTGTTTCTAGATCTCATGAAGTTTCCCCTTATTTCAGCAAGATGGGTTTGGGGAAAGGGACTGTAGGTGAAGCAGGCAGTCCAGAAGTGATTGTTCAAGCAGGGACTGAACACTATAATGGAAACTTCAGGCCACAGTTTTCTTTTTGAATATCCTCATCCCAACTCGATCATTTGCCCACTATTCTATTATTTCTCATTTGGTATTGAGTTCTCACTTCACCTTTCTTTGCTTATCCATTTAGAAACTACCTCTTTGATTTAATCCTGGCAAAAGAACTAGATTAAAAAAAAAAAAAAAAAAAAAAAAAAAAAAAAGTATCTAAAACATCTCCGAAGAGGCAATATAATTTCATTACCATTAAACTTCTTGACAGTAGTCACTTTTGTGTTCTGTCTTTTCTCTTCCCTACTTTACAGGAATTATCTGTACAGACCAAAATCTCCTTTAAGATGAAGCAATATTCTAATTTTACTTTTTAATGGTAGAAACATCAACATTTATCTGAACCAAAAATATTACCAGAGCAACAGTTACATGGGTGTTCTCACTGTAATAATTTACAAGGCAAATTTTGGTGAAGCTTTATCAAATGAGACGGAAGATCTGGATATGAAAACCCTTAGCATTAGAGAGAATCTAACAGTATTTTTCTTTTCAAGCACAGTCTGCTACTAGACTAATATATAAACTATTATTCTTTTTTATAAAAGCAAAAATAATATTTTAATTTGTATGAAAAAAATCAATTGCTCTAAATTTCACAGCTGTTCATGTATTTCTATATATTTATCTCTATTAATTGAATGCAAACTGTTTACTTAAGGTGTTTGTTTGATTGTTGAAAATCCAAGTTGAACATGATCTGAAAGATTAATGCAATTTTATCAATTTTCTTCTCTCTCTTAACTAGAAGGATAGTCAGGGAGAAGGATGGCCAAAAAAGTACTTAAATAACAATCTTTCAAGAAGCATGTGCTCAAGTTTCACTGAAGTCAGTTAGAATTAACCAGATACATAAGTGTTTTGCTTAATCAGAATTCAAATGTCTCAGAAGGAGGTAACTATTTGGAGCAGGAATGAGATTAGATTAAGATATTAGACAAGCAGGATTTTTCATTTATTCATTCCTAGGCCACACAGAGCTTGCTTCAGGCTTCTTTCTGAGGAAAATCATTCATCTGAAAGATTTATTAGCTATCTGCCGATTTTATTTTTTTTTAAATTCTCTTGTCACTTTCCTGGAGAGTAATAACATGTACAGTAAATGTTAAAAGAGCTGCCTGGCTCTTTGAATGTCTCCTGCATGGAGACTCTGAAGAAGGATTGAGTCCTATGCTATGTCAGTGTCATATACTATGTAAAATCTATAAGGAATTAGCCTGGATTATTAAAATTTACATTTGTACAAGTACCAGTAGCCTGAAATTTTCATTGAGACAGAAACTCAAAATAGCACAAGCACAGGCAAACTATTAAATTATTGTGTATAGTCAAATGTGCTACATGTTGTTAAAAAAAAAATAAATCTACTTAGACGTAACTGTAATCCCTTTGACATTTCAGTTTAAGGCATTACTCTCTTTTTGCTTTTCATTGAATGCAGGCACTGATCTGTTTTTTTTAATTGAGTTCCTAATAAGTGTTTTGTCAATCATTGGCTAGACAAGCCAGTGACAATAAATCAAGGTTTGAATTGATAATATTCAAAAATAACAAGTGATATTATAATAACAATAATGAATTATAAAAATAAAATCACTTTTTGGATTGTGGTAACAGACGATATGTACTTGGTTCAAAACTCTATAGGCATACATGCTCATGGACAATAAGACAGAAACACAAGTTTCTTTATTGTCCACTCCCATCTGATCTGAAATCTTTTCATACTGTACTTGATTACAGAAGATCCAAAGGCTTCATTCTTTAGGCCTACATGACTTTGGCAATTCTGTCTATAACCGTAGGAATGGCCTCTATCAGATGAGTTTGTTAACAATTTTATGTGGCTTACCTGGTACAAGTCCACAATTTAGTCTGAAATATTAAATTATTATCAAGTGGAGATCTGTCTTGGCTCTAAGATAATTCTGTGTCTTGGCAGTTCACCTAATATGGGTAAATATGGGGAGGCTGCAGTTAATAGATCTTAATGAATCATGGATCACCATTTTGTCACCACTATGTTGGCATAACTCAATTGAACACGCTTTAGAGCAAGACTCAGAAATAGTCATTTTGGCACTAAACAGCAAATTCTTCTTATATGTAAGCCAAAAATGATTGACCATCCTTTATTTGATTATTTACAAGATAAGCAGAATCTTGATTCCATTTTGAACAGGTTCCTACCAAGTGGTTCTCTTCAAACCTGCTGCTTCTCTGCGGATTCAAATGCTTTTACAGGGAACATTTCATGTTGCCTGAAAAGGAACACATATGGATAAAAAATGTCCTACTAAGATTGGTCCAGATCACACAAGCCACAGACAGTCGAAATCTTTTTAAGAGATAATAATAATAATAATAATAATAATAATAATAATAATAATAATCTATGCTAATTTTCCTAGAGGTCAAAAGCCTTGAGAGAGATAACACAGGTGACTTGTATATTCAGTATGACCTTAGAAACAAGCCCTCAGACTTTTTTTCCCTCTGTTTCTTGTTGCAATTTCTTTTAAAACAATCATTAAATACCCTAAACAAAACAAAACAAGTTATTTTGACTTGGTAGAAAATCTTGAATCTCTGAATAACAAATCACCTAATTTTACCTGCCAAGATATAGGTGTCTGAATTTGCAGGTGGCATGTAAGTTACCATTATAGCCAATGCTGATCTAAGGCTCAGTTCAGGCATCTGTATTTAGACTGCATAGTGACACTTGAAATGATTTAAAATTCCCTGCTATGCCTCCAGCAGCCACTGCACAGGGGTATAGAACTTGTATAGGTCATGTGTCACATCTGGCAATGATGAGTAAATTTCTCAGACGCTCAGTGCCATCTTAAATGACATTAGACATTCATCATCTGAATAGTTCCCTTAGTGACTGATTACATGAACTGCTACTTGGAAATGAGTCATAATTCAGTTGCCTATGCACTGAGCACCTATTACCATTTTAGACTCTGAGGACCAAGTAACTCCACCATAGAGGTGTGGGAGCACCCAAGGCAGGGCAGGGCCTGGCACCAAGGCCTGTCCTACTGCTACTGCCAGGAACAGGACAGTGAGGGCACCAAGGCAACCACAGGCACACTGGAGAGAGGGACAAGGCCAAGGGCAAGACAATATTCAGGCCAGTGTCAGGGTCAAAGAAGGCAGGGAAGTCTTCTTTGGAAAAGCTAAGGCTTTTTCCAGCCTTTTCCTAGAAGTGCCAGGGAAAGAAGACAAGTCAATATTTCTTGAGCAGATCTCTATTGGCAGAGATCTGGCCTTAAAGACAGAAAGCTGAACTCCTTGTAGAGATTCCCTGAAGTTCCTAGACATGCACAAAATGGCAAATACATGGCAAAACTTAGTTTTTCTAGCGAAGAAGCTGATGGTCCAGAAAGGGTCCTAAGGAGTCCCAAAACATCTTAAATGATGTTAGGTATCCAGGAGAAACTGAATCAAAACCTAGATTTTCATTGGAAAAAAAAAAAAAAAAAAAAAAAAAAAAAAAGCAGTTAAAAATATATTGTTTTGGTTTTGCATTCTAAGACAGCTAAACATGGGATGAGCAAGCAGTTATAGCATTCAGGGTTAGAAGTGGGTAGAGAGAGATCTGTGCTAGGTTCAGAGGTTCCCTTTCCCTTTCCCTTTCCCTTTCCCTTTCCCTTTCCCTTTCCCTTTCCCTTTCCCTTTCCCTTTCCCTTTCCCTTTCCCTTTCCCTTTCCCTTTCCCTTTCCCTTTCCCTTTCCCTTTCCCTTTCCCTTTCCCTTTCCCTTTCCCTTTCCCTTTCCCTTTCCCTTTCTCTCTTTCATTAAAAAAAAGCAATAATTCTCTTTATATCAGACTTCATCTGACTTGACTAAAAGTCTTTTAGTCTTTTTCATACACACTAATTCAATAAATGTCAATATTGTTATGCATTTGTCATATGCAATACAGAGTAAAACACCATCTGTGTAGATATATGGAGTTTATTCAGGAGCCAACAAGATGAGAGTAGTCACTTACTTGTTCCCACTGCAGCACTGCATTCTCTAGGTTTCAACTTTCCTGAAACCAGCAAGACAAGCAGCAGATAACTGTGTTTTGTGTGTTTTCATCTAAAAAATCTAACTCCTGAGCTCTCAAACACAAGCCTTCTACTTGATAGCTTCACCTTGTGCAAGCTGAATTTTTTTATATCACCTGCACTGAAAAAATGGCATATCCTAAATCCTCCAATTCAAAAAGAAACATGAGACAGAATCACTGATAAGGAGGTTGACCACACATTGTATTTCTGTATATATAGACTAAACTAATAATTAAAAAAAAAAAAAAAAAAAAAAAAAAAAAGTGTTTGGATGCTAGAAAGAAGGGTTCTTGAAAGGAACTGGTCTCAGAAAGAAGGGATCCTGGAAAGAAGAAGAAGATTGTGGCTGGAGGAAAGATCCTGCAAGTGGAAGAAGATCCTGGAGATAAAAGACATGCATAGAAATGAATGGCTGGGGATGCCCAGGAACCTTGGACAGTGGTACCTTCATGACAGGAAACAACATAACTTTCTGCCTAACTTCCCTGCAGCCAGCAGGGATGTTGTGATTAAACAACACAATTATCTGCCACTTACCAGTGTTCACAATGCCAGTTATTATTTTTTTTCTGTGATGGCTTTGACCATATAGGAATAGTTACATGGTCTCTCTTGGCTCAGAAAACCTTCCTATACAATAGTGTACACTATTCCAGATGTTAGGCTACTCTGGGAGTAGCCTATTGACATCTTTACCAATATGTTTGGTTGATGTGAAAATATTTCTTCGGTGAAAACTGCCAAGTGTGTACATACACGCACAGTGTGGGAAATATATATATAGAGAGAGAGATTTAAATTTATATATATATATTTTTTTTTTCTGACATTAATTCTAACAGAAATGGTTTTACTTGCAGATTCAGCACAACAGAATCAATTTCTCTAGGTGCAAATATTGGCTTTTGTGTGATCAGGGCTTATGTGCCTCATTAAGATGCTGAGCACTATCCCCGAGTGCCAAACACCTCCTGTGAATGATTCTGTGGCTGCAGTCTCTCAGGATTTAACTCTACAGGCTTTGCATTAACATTTGTCCCAATCCTATGGGCCTTAATCTGCTGAAATTGCTTTCAGAAAATCATATTGAATTGACTAAGATGGTGGTGTCCAAATATAATGGAGCAGAAGAGTACAGGAACCAAGCTAGCTGGTTAATTGAACACACTCAACTGAAACTTCAGGAAAGAGATGCTTAGATTCTTAGTGTAGAACATGGTATCTGTTCCATGTGTAAAACAGTTAAAAAAACACAGCACTTTGTATGAAACTTGAGACCTATATTAAAAGACCGAAAGTCACAAACTTTTTATTAACATTTTACATTTTTGAAATAACACTAACTTGCTGAGATAGTCATGATTCTGTCCTTCATTGACATAAAAAGTTGAAAGGAAAGGAGGAAGGAAGGGAGGAAGGGAGGAAAGGAGGAAGGAAGGGAGGGAGGGAGGGAGGGAAAGAAAGAGAGAGAGAGAGAGAGAAAGACAGAAAGAAAAGGACAGAAAGACAGACAGAAAGACAGAAAGACAGAAAGACAGAAAGAAAGAGAAAGACAGAAAGACAGGAAGAAAGAAAAAGAAAGGAAGAAAGGAAGAAAGGAAGAAAGGAAGAAAGGAAGAAAGGAAGAAAGGAAGAAAGGAAGAAAGAAGGAAGGAAGGAAGGAAGGAAGGAAGGAAGGAAGGAAGGAAGGAAGGAAGGAAGGAAGGAAGGAAGGAAGGAAGGAAGGAAGGAAGGAAGGAAGGAAGGAAGGAAGGAAGGAAGGAAGGATAGAAGGAAAGAAAAAGAAACTGGGCAAAACAATCATAAGGTGGCCTAAAGGATTTTTAATATCCTAGGAAACTATGTCAAGGCAAAAGCTGTGGCCAGTTTATCAGGTCATGTATGGGTTTGACTTATGTTCAGAACTTCTGTAGAGAAAATAACAACCAAGTTGTGTCACAGAGCAGAAAAAAAATCTTTCTGATGGCTGAAAGACATATTGGAAAGACCAAGAAGATAGATTCAGCGTAATAATAAAAGCTGCAACTCAAACAACAAAATCAAGGAGAGATCAAATTTCTTTCACTCCTCTAAAAATTACCACAGAGTAGTATATCTACCAAAATCATAATTATAAAAAGAAATGTCATAAACTTTAGTTCCTAGCTTCAAAAAAAAAAAAAAAAAATCAACCTTTTTTACACTTGCAGTCATTTCCATTAGCCACTATAAAATATTCCCTAATAGATACCTAATCTTAGAAATCCCAACTAAATGAAATTATGAAAGAATAGAATGAAAATTTCAAACTAAGTCTCACAGAAATTATTTGCAGTAATAAATAAAAATAATATATTTTTTAATTTGGAGTTCTAGATATCTTGAAAAGCTTTAAGAAAAATCATATATTGTTATCTCAACCCAGTGATACTATATCTGTGTTTGTTAATAAATCTGAAGAAAACACAAAGATAATATCCTCATATGATGTGACTGTATTTATTTATATATTTATTTTTCATATTAGAAACTACACAGAAGTATCAGCTAGTATGCTGGATCTAGAGATTTCATGTTTAGATACCTGAAATCAGACTGTGTTTTGTACAAAATAAAAAATGTGGAGCTGACTAAGTATCATGGGAGACCTAACATTGGATGAGAAACTACAAAGCCTAACGTTATTTACTACTGAACTGAACTGACTTAGAAGGGACTTTGCCAAGGCACTGAAAATTCAGAACTAAAAAGTCCCACCTCATTGGGACTTTTGGGCCGCAGATGGGTCCCTATCTTTTAGGGGAAAAAGGATCCTGGGCCAGGAACTGGCAGGGCTCATTGAGAGGGCTTTAAACTAGGTAGGAAGGGGGATGGGGCTGAGGCTAGGATTGTTGGGGCTGTGCCAGGGGGAACAATGGCAAGGCCGGAGTATAAGGCAATGGCCCAGCTGAAGTGCATCTACACCAATGCACGCAGCATGGGTAACAAACAGGAGGAGCTGGAAGCCATCGTGCGGCAGGCAGGCTACGACTTGGTTGCCATCACGGAGACGTGGTGGGACCAGTCTCATGACTGGAGTGCTGCAATGCCTGGCTATAAGCTCTATAGAAGGGACAGGCAGCATAGAAGGGGTGGTGGTGTGGCTCTCTATATTAGAGAGTCTTTCGAGGTTGTAGAACTCGAGGTTGGGAATGACAAGGTCGAGTCCCTTTGGGTTAGGATCGGCAGGGACAACAAGGCTAGTGTCCTGGTCGGGGTCTGCTATAGACCGCCGAACCAGGATGAGGAGACGGATGAGGAATTCTACAGGCAGCTGACAGAGGTTGCAAAATCATCAGCTCTTGTACTCGTGGGGGACTTCAACTTCCCTGACATATCCTGGAAGCACAACACAGCCCTGAGAAAGCAGTCTAGGAGGTTTCTGGAGAGCGTGGAAGACAGCTTCCTGACGCAGCTGGTTAGTGAACCTTCCAGGGGTGGTGCCCCGCTAGACCTTCTCTTCACAAACAGAGAAGGACTGGTGGAGGACGTGATCGTCAGGAGCTGTCTTGGGCAGAGTGACCACGCAATGGTGGAGTTCACTATTCTTGGCGAGGCCAGGAAGGGGACCAGTAAAACCGCTGTATTGGACTTTCGGAGGGCTGACTTTGAGCTGCTCAGGACACTAGTTGGTGGAGTCCCTTGGGAGGTGGTTCTGAAGGGCAGAGGGGTCCAGGAAGGCTGGGCGCTCTTCAAGAGGGAAGTCTTAATGGCGCAGGAACGGTCTGTCCCCACGTGCCCAAAGACGAGCTGGCGGGGAAGAAGACCGACCTGGCTCAACAGAGAATTGTGGCTTGATCTTAGGAGGAAAAAGAGGGTTTATAAGCTTTGGAAAAGTGGGCAGGCCACTAAGGAGGACTTTAAAGAAGTAGCGAGGCTGTGCAGGGACAAAATTAGGAAGGCCAAAGCTCATCTGGAGCTCAATCTGGCTACTGCCGTTAAAGATAACAAAAAACGTTTCTATAAATACA
Organism: Aythya ferina; assembly: GCF_964211825.1. Classification (NCBI taxonomy): domain Eukaryota; kingdom Metazoa; phylum Chordata; class Aves; order Anseriformes; family Anatidae; genus Aythya; species Aythya ferina. The sequence continues at coordinate 64,559,858 of NC_140298.1, forward strand.
TCAACACAAAAAGGAGGACTAAGGAGAATCTCCATCCTTTACTGGATGCGGGGGGAAACCTAGTTACAAGAGATGAGGAAAAGGCGGAGGTGCTCAATGCCTTCTTTGCCTCAGTCTTTAGCGGCAATACCGGATGTTCTCTGGATACTCAGTACCCTGAGCTGGTGGAAGAGGATGGGGAGCAGGATGTGGCCCTCACTATCCATGAAGAACTGGTTGGTGACCTGCTACGGCACTTAGATGTGCACAAGTCGATGGGGCCGGATGGGATCCACCCAAGGGTACTGAGGGAACTGGCAGAGGAGCTGGCCCAGCCACTGTCCATCATTTATCAACAGTCCTGGCGATCGGGGGAGGTCCCAATCGACTGGCGGCTAGCAAATGTGACGCCCATCTACAAGAAGGGCCGGAGGGCAGACCCGGGAAACTACAGGCCTGTCAGTTTGACCTCAGTGCCAGGAAAGCTCATGGAGCAGATCCTCCTGAGAGTCATCATGCAGCACTTGCAGGCGAAGCAGGCGATCAGGCCCAGTCAGCATGGCTTTATGAAAGGCAGGTCATGCCTGACGAACCTGATCTCCTTCTATGACAGAGTGACGCGCTGGGTGGATGAGGGAAAGGCTGTGGATGTGGTCTACCTTGACTTCAGCAAGGCTTTTGACACCGTCTCCCACAGCATTCTCCTCAAGAAACTGGCTGCTCTTGGCTTGGACTGGCGCACGCTTCGTTGGGTTAGAAACTGGCTGGATAGCCGGGCCCAAAGAGTCATGGTGAATGGAGCCAAGTCCAGTTGGAGGCCAGTCACTAGTGGTGTACCCCAGGGCTCGGTGCTGGGGCCAGTCCTCTTTAATATCTTCATCGATGATCTGGACGAGGGCATCGAGTGCACCCTCAGTAAGTTCGCAGATGACACCAAGTTAGGTGCGTGTGTCGATCTGCTTGAGGGTAGGAAAGCTCTGCAGGAGGATCTGGATAGGCTGCACCGATGGGCTGAGGTCAACTGCATGAAGTTTAACAAGGCCAAGTGCCGGGTCCTGCACCTGGGGCGCAATAACCCCAAGCAGAGCTACAGGCTGGGAGATGAGTGGTTGGAGAGCTGCCAAGCAGAGAAGGACCTGGGAGTGATGGTGGATAGTCGGCTGAATATGAGCCAGCAGTGTGCTCAGGTGGCCAAGAAGGCCAACGGCATCCTGGCTTGTATCAGGAACAGCGTGACCAGCAGGGCTAGGGAGGTGATCGTCCCCCTGTACTCAGCTCTGGTGAGGCCGCACCTCGAGTACTGTGTTCAGTTTTGGGCCCCTCGCTACAAGAAGGACATCAAGGTGCTTGAGCGGGTGCAGAGAAGGGCGACAAAGCTGGTGAGGGGCCTGGAGAACAAGTCCTACGAGGAGCGGCTGAGGGAGCTGGGCTTGTTCAGCCTGGAGAAGAGGAGGCTCAGGGGTGACCTTATCGCCCTTTTTAGGTACCTCAAGGGAGGCTGTAGCGAGGTGGGGGTTGGCCTGTTCTCCCACGTGCCTGGTGACAGGATGAGGGGGAATGGGCTTAAGTTGAGCCAGGGGAGTTTTAGGTTAGATGTTAGAAAGAACTTCTTTACAGAAAGGTTTGTGAGGCATTGGAACAGGCTGCCCAGGGAAGTGGTGGAGTCACCATCCCTGGAAGTCTTCAAAAGACGCTTAGATGTAGAGCTTAGGGATATGGTTTAGTGGAGGGCTGTTAGCATTAGGTTGGAGGTTGGACTCGATGACCTTGAGGTCTCTTCCAACCTAGAAAATTCTGTGATTCTGTGATTCTGTGATTATCCTATGGCAGAATAGCAGTGGCATCATTCACAATGATCCCATAACACAGGGAATCTTTCAATGTAATTAAAAGTCAGTAGAATGGAACAAAAATATTTTATTTTATTTTTTTGAGTTAATGTCTGGTTAGCCAGGGAAATTCACTGTCACAAAAAAATCATTGAGACATTGCCTATGCCAGAACCTGGAAAAGGTTATGGTAATTTTTTAATCAGTTATAATATCTGCACTTATCCAGTGTAGAGAGAAAGAGAAGCTGAAAATAATCTGTACAACACATTATTCCTCTATGTGTACATTTATCTTATGTATCTAGAGTATCACATTGGCTAGGACCCTGAATAAATACAAATGTTAGGTACTGCTGTTCCACTTACCACTTACTCATAGCCGTAAGTACTCTTACAGTCAAGCATGGCATTTACTTATCAGGTTACTCTTTTCACATGTATTTAAATATCTATAAGTCATTTGTGTGAGGTAGTCAAAGCTAGTCTTCCTTTACACAAACCAGAGAAAACATCATTTCCAGAAGGCAAGTCACTTCACCTCACAGATAAAATGTCAAAACAATTCTCTTCTTGCATTTCTTTGTTTCTTTATACAGAAAGACTACAGTAATTATCTTGAATCTAATCAACTAACTTTTTAGTGACTAATAGACTTTAGATTAATTCCATCCTCAGGGTTTATATTCTGTCTATGAAAAGAAAGAGGTATCTCCAGAAGTAATTTATCCTATTGTAAAATAGATGTCTGAAGTAGGTGAAAGGATTTACCCTCTGAGAATTCTTAGTTCTATCCATTAAACACAGGATAAGCAAAAGACCAGATGTCATTTTAATTAAACTCTTAAAATACAAAGCTTGGTTGGGAATAGCTTCATTCTCAGATGCTTTGTTGAAGTCAGGATCATTTGCTGATGAACTGTGTAGGGAAAATCAGTTAATGATTTTTTGACAATGAGACATCAGACCTGATATCAGTCTGGGATGAGAATGTGATAACCACTGGACTCATAAATAAAGTTCCTGAAAGTTAGCATGCTGTGAGGTGAAGATTCTTTGGAAGCCCTCTCAGACATCATCAGAGGTAAAAAGGGTATTAATGTCAAAATCATTGACATTAATAAGGAGCACATATCTAGAGGATAGGCTCCAGTGTTTTGTGTGAATAATATTCACTTTTTTTTTTTTTTTTTCTTTTAATTTTCTCCTGTACACTGAAGAAACATCATCAGTATGCTGATGATCACCATGGTGGTCTGAGCTGTATATCAAATTATGATGTTTCACTCTCATAAGTGTTCTAGTTTTTCATATACCTTAAAAGAGCATGTTAAACATACCTTTAAATACCAACAAAATGCCAGTGAACAAAAACAGAAAATAGAAATGTAAGTCAATTATTAGGGAAGAGACCCAGAAAACTGCAAAATTCAAATTTGAATCTAGGTAACACTGAGAGCATCTAAGACAGATGGAATTAAAATGACAATGCCATTGTTTCAGAAATTTTGGAGGCTAATATAAAATATACAGAAATCTTCACAGAAATGTTACAGTATCCCAGATAAAGGTTACATAAATTAAAAAGGATGAAAACACTACTAAATTAATTAAAATTACATGTATACCATGACCTCACACAGAAAATAATTTTCTTTAGGTATGTTGATTTATACAGTTAATAAGAGGAACTTTCCCCAAAATAAATCAGTTAAAAATACAAGGATGTAACAGGCATAATTTTCAATTTCATTTACACATAGCACCATGCAGTGTCACAAAACTAAAGGCTCAGTCACTATAAATCCATCATACAATTGCTTTTTAACTTGCGGAAGAGAATGTTTACTATAAAGAAATCAGTAGTTTGTATTCTTTGTGTCAAAAGATGATAACTTGGACAGTTCTCAGTGTTACAGTATGTGACATATCAGCAAGTGGTTTTTCTCAGTATATACAGATCTAGAGCATAATACGTGTTGATGAAGACAAAGAAGAATAAAGTCCTTATCACAAGAACATGGTCTTTGGAGGATGGGGAGTTTAGGCTCATTCCAGCCTGATAAGGCAGACTGAATGCCCACTAGTTCCAGAAACATATGAGGTGTGTCCTGAGCATGCACACTCTGATTGTTATGCAGAAGGAATCCACATTCTCTGCTCTAATCTGTCCCTACTGGCAGTGGGGTCAATCAGCAGTAGAACAGCTTCAAAAGCTCAATACTGGGCCAAAGTAAAGTGCTAGTGTAGGAACAGCCATAGACTATAAGGAAAGAGTCAGTTACAGTAAAAGCACTATCTCTATTACCCTTTTCAGAGTCCTGTATTGATTCAAAGAAAATGGGACTGAGTGGTCTCTTTCTGAGGAGATGTAAACCAATATTCCCCGCAAATTGCCATTTAGCTGCCTATTAACACTAGCTAACAGACAACTAAAAGAAACTAGACTGTCTCTGATCTATTCCTTTCAAAATCTTACTGTGACTATGTCACATAAACTCCATCCTATTGAAGGACTGCATACGTTGTAGGTGTGCTCATGAGGCCTCTTTTGTAAAAACTGACATCTGTTACATGTGGTGCCCTCAGGAGATTATTCCTTCATCTTTTCATTTTTAGGAACAGGCTTTCCTTTGTAGATTTTGGTGACCCTAACTTCACTGTTCCAGCATCCAGACAGTTTTACGGAACCTTCATATATCCTTGGAACAGTATAGATTTTAGAAATCCATCTCAGCTTTGAAAAACAAACTTTAAAAATTATCAAAATATCTTAATATTCTTGTAATTAAAGGAGAATTTCTAGTGTAAACATAGCTTTTTTTATAGAAAGTGAGGTGCAAAAAAGGACAGTTGTATAGATAATCAACCACAGAGCAGTGATTAGAACCTTGGTTATAAACTTATTTCCATTGTAGATATGCCATTGGTCAATGATGGATGAAAAAAATCCATAATTATCTGGTAAAGAATACAATACATACAGAAAATGTCTGAAAACTTGGGGAAAGTCATACAAGCTAAACAACTTTTGTGTGTGTGTGTGTTTTATGTGACACAGGAAAAAAATAAAAATCAGAAATATACCCAGTATTGTTATAAACAGAATAAAACAGGTAAGGATTTCATAAATTCATTTTGAGATGGATTTCAGAAAAATCATGAAGTTTTGGAGGATGAGAATGTGAGAATGAAGATGCCTAAGATCTTTATAACCCTAAAACAAACATGTGGGACACAGGGCTAAGTTCTGAGTTGAGGTTTTTAATGTTTGTTTGTTTGTTTGTTTGTTTGTTTTTCCAAGCAACTGTTTTAAACACATAGAGACTTAATATTATTCCAATAAAATTAAGAAAATTTGAAAAGCTAATACAAATGCATCTTAAGTAAAATATATTGTCCCCATAGCATCTTAAGACATGTATTGTCATCATAGTTTCTGACTATTGGAAGTTCTATATAGGATTTTACTATATTTGTTTTTGGGGCATTTTCCTCATTTGTAAGATAGCAAGACATGTGCAAGCTATACCTGTGGTGGTTTTACTGTGCCGGGCAACACGGTACCATTTGTTGAGGTTATCAGTAATTAGGATTTAGGATTTTGTTATATAGTTTCTCCATGTTTGTACTTAAACTTGAAAAAAACCTCTCCCAAAACAGTACAGTCAAACAGCATGGTACTCTTAAGCTATTTAGGTGATGGAATAGTTTATTAATGGCATCCAGAAAGGTCACTGTGACGCTGCTAAGAAGAAAATATGGGTATAGAAGCTTGAAGATGAGTTGATTCATTTCACAGAGGTAAATACCCAGTGCTGCATAACTGTCTCTTTTTAATTATCTTGTCAGAAGATTTTGACAAAGACCTCCAGTGGATTACTGAATAAATATGAACTACAGATTACCTCTATTGGAACATTTACTGTCTTTAAAAGCTTTTAATAGAATCGATCTAATCAAGATAGTTCTATTTTCTTATTGTTTTTCTGTTTCTTTTTAGGTTGCATTTCTTACTGCAAGGTTTACCAGCAATTTGCTTTTGTTTGGTTGTTTTGTTTGTTTGTTTGCTTTGTTTCTTTCTTTCCTGTCTAGTGTAATAAGACACACTTTAAATGTTTCTTGGTATGTTTGCTTGGGCTTCTGTACCTATCAATTATCTGATAACATAATGTTCTTTTTCCATTACATGAATGGATGACAACTTCAGCTTCACAGTCCAATATTAACACAAGTTGCTCTTGGAAGTAAATAGGCATTTAAAAGACAGCTAAATATCATTAATTGCTTTCCTCATTGCCCTGTTAACTGTGTTTACTTTATATAATCATTTCTCTAAGCACAATTTAATGACACCAAAATGTTTGACAAGAACTGTATTGATGAGATAAAAATTTACATTGTGGCTATGTATAATTCAACAGATTTGGAGATACTAATCAGAAAAATTGAATTGGTAACTATTTTCTGACCTAGGAAAATTTAAAGGACTAGGAGGAAAAGGTGAAGAAAGACCGATCTTCTTTTCCAATTAAACATTTCCAAACACAGGAATTGCCTACTCACTAAAATATTTCAATGAAAGTAAAGAGAATTATCTTACCAACCTTTAGAGATCTATGGGTAAAAAGATAAAAGTTACAGGTTTTGGATAACTTATAGGCACTTCAAGGAGCACTCAGAATTTGAGTGCAGCCACTTACTAGCAGCATACCTTGCTCTTTCTAAATAGAATGGTTAGAGGACAAAGTATCCATTGCCCCTTTCTACTGACATGCTCACCTGCTGGTGTTGTAAGAATCTGAAAGAAGATTAGCACTGAAAAAATAACTGACATTTTCACATTATAAGGGTTTATACAGTGTCAGTTACAGCACTGAATCACAGACAATTTTGGTATGAAAGCATCTACAATGTACTGATCGTATGTACTGATCAATGTACTGATCAATGTAACTAGATTATCCAAAGCAGTCTCTGAATTTTATAATTTAGAAATGTTAATGTAAGTCAGCCTCATCTCCAGCATTTAAGTAATTTTTTTTTCATTTTTGCTAAGGGAATGGAGCCAAGCTGCGACAGGGGAGGTTCAGGCTGGATATCAGGAAGAGGTTCTTCACTGACAGGGTTGCTGTGCACTGACACAGGCACAGGGACACAGTCATGGCACCAAGCCTGTCAGAGTTCAAGATACTTTTGAACTATGGTCTTAGTCAATATGGTCTGAATTTAGGGGTAGACCTGTGTGGTGCCGGGAGTTGGACTTGATGATCCTTGGGGATCCCTTCCAACTCATGATATATTGTGATTTGTCATGTCAGACATGAGAAAAAGAGCCTATGCTGTTGAAGAACAACAGTCTTCAGTCTTGAATTAAATTATTTTGGTTTTGAGAAATTTGTGTATTAAAAATGAAGTTTTTAATTAATAAAAATATTTTTTTTTGTTAGTTTCACCAATTGCATCTCAATTTTTGGGGAAGACATGAAAGTTCACAAGATTGATATCATTTATCAGATGTCAGCTCAAAACAGTACTCAGCTGTGATACATTATAACTCTCTCCTGGGCCCAAAGGATTTGAATCCATATATGCTGTCACATATTAGGTGGAGTCTGGGAGAGGGATGGTGAGGGAGACTTATTCTAATTTCAGGAGATGTTCAAGGTGTTGAGCAAATGTACCAAGACTCCACATCTTGTGCATTCAGAATACACATCACACAGTGTAAAGATTATACACAGACTGCAAGACTATTAAGAGAGGACACTGAATGAATCAGTTTGTCTTTCCTTATTTGTACTCTTTTGCAGGACATTCAGAGCTGTTTTTGACTTGGGTGAATTAGATTCAAATTTCTTCAGAGAATGAATTGAAACCAGTTTCCTGCAGACTGGAGATGGGCTGAGTGTACAATAAAAAAGATAGGTATTGTTCTCACTGCATTTCTGGTATCTAATTTTAACCTTTCATTTCACTTACTTTATTTTATTAGACTTGCCTTTTAGCAGCATATAAATAAGACGTTTTATTTGGAAGCACATTCACTTCAAATCTAATGCATGAAAAATGTTTTATTTATGTGTGTATATATAATTTTATTGGTCCAGTAGTAACAAAACATTGATGTTTGTTTGTTTTACTTTTAAAATTATTAAATAACACAAATTTTCATTTATAGAGAACTATTGTGTAACTATAATGAGCACAGTCCTGAAGTTTCCAGTTGCCTAAAGAGTTCTGATTTTTTTAATATAATTATATGTAATATAGGAAAATTGCATTCAATTATTGCTGTGTCCTCTAAAGGCCCCTGCAAGACCGAGTAATGAATTGTTAATTGGAGATGTTTCTAAAAAAAAAAAAAAAAAAACAAACAAACAAACAAACAAACAAACAAAACTTTCCTTCATAGTTTAAGGAAACCTCTGAGAGGAAAAAAAAATAAAAATCTGATAAAGTGAGTGTCTTTGGGAAAATATGTTTAGTGCTGCATTACAGTGCAAAATAAATGTTGTATTCAGGACATAAACATATTAATTTGTCAGCAGTTTCTCAGTGCCAAAATAGTGGACAAAATTTCAAAATTTTAAAAGACCTATACTGCAGTCTGAGTGGTGTGCTGGCAAGATGCCTGCTCTTGTTTTACAATTTTTATATAGTTTACTTACCTCATAATATTATAAGCATGATTACTTTTTCAGTTCTTGTAATGTCCATTTTGTCCTTCTAAAAAATGTCTATATTTTGTCTTTCAAACATCTATCTACTTTATCAGCATTTAAAGTAAATTAAAATAAAAAATAACATACAATATAAAACAAAACAAAATAAAAACATAACATAAAAAAAATAAATAAAAAATAAATAATAAAGAAAGCATGTCACCACCTAACAACATATTCAGAAGAAAGCAATTAACTTGATGGGTTGACAGTTAAAAAAGGTAGCTTCTGACAGACATCCAGTGTGATGCCAGCCAGAATGATACACTTTCTTTAAAAAAGAAAGTAAATCAGGCATCCCAACGGCAAGTCCTTTGTATTCTGTCAAAGCTTTTAGGTATTGATGCATCTTTGTTGTGTATTCCTGACAAGCTGTAAAGAATTCTACTGTACTTAAAATGCATGTCAGAAGAATTCACAAAGGGCGGTATGCAAATCCCACAGGGGAGAGCCAAAGAGCCACACAGAAGGCAAGGGAAGCAACAGTACATTGCTCAGTCACAACGCAACCATCCAGCATTCGTGCAGACCTCTGCAATTGTCAAGGGCACTGGGGATAGGAAGCAGGTTAGCAGGGCTGTATTAATCCCACTATGCTCCCTTCAAAATCTGTTAGCTATTATAGTGGTTAAAGCATCATAAGTTACTGATTCTTTTCTACTTTGTACTAATGTTCATGCATTAAAGGAAAATGTGTGCACAGTGAGTAACCTTTATTTTATTTTATTTATTTATTTTATTTTTGGTTAAAGTAGGGCATTGAAATCACATATATAAGAAAAAAAAAAAAAAAAATTACGTCTTTAGTATTCCTATCTTAAAAACACCATATATCTGCTTCCGTGGTTCTAGTTCTCAGAAGAGAGGACAGAATATTATGGATGCCAGCCCATAAGCCTGTCTTCTGTGAAAGCTGCATGTCTTCAAGGCATAAAAAGGAAAATTTTTACCTATGTTTTTTTAAATTGAGGCAGAAATATCTGCCATTACTAACTGTAAATGCTTCATATAGACAGGATCTCACATAAATAAATACATAAATTCAGCCACATGCTCAAAACATCTCTTCTAAAAGACAAAGTAAGAAAAGCTGATTTTGAAACTAATGTATTCAGTAGAAGAGTGATGGAACTGAGTAAGATTCACAGTCTCTAGTATTACCAAGGTAATGCTAGACTGGGAGACAGCGGCATTGCCCACCAAGGAAGCAAACCATACAGATCCCATAAAGCAGAATCTACCTAACCAATGAAGTGTGACTTTTAGTTTGTTGGAGTCTATTCTTTGCCTCTTCTTGTAATAACAAGTCTGTTCATGGATTTCTGTTATGGAATCTTCCCAAATATACCATGTTTCCCTTTCATGAGAGAGGTAAAAAAATAAGTAGTAATGGAATTTTAATTATAAAGTCAACTTCAAACTGCATACCATACCTACAGGTGGGAAGAAATTTAGCATCACAACTCTTTAGATGTTATGTCCAGATGATAAACAACTGCACTTAAATACTAGTTAACTTCAGGGTTTGTCTCTTATTGCAGCTCTGTTTCAGTTTACAGTATTCATTAGGAAGATTTAGCAAGACAGGACATTTAGATTGATTTTTGCAAGCTGAGTTGCCCTTAGTTGCCAAACAACCAAGATTCATTGGAGAAGTAGTGGAAGTACATATAAATTGTACACAAGCCCACATAGAGGAAATTACAACTCCAATCAGTCATAAATATTATGATTTGGTGCTTAGGGACATGGTTTAGTGGATGACATTGGTAGTAGTGTGAAAGTTGGACCAGATGATCTTGGAGGTCTTTTCCAACCCTAATGATTCTATGATACTATGGTAGTATGACTTTCATACACACTTCAAATAATATTCCTATACCTATAATATTTAAAAAAATTAAACTCAATAGTTGAGTTTTTGTTCTTTGGGATATTTTAAAGTCAAAAATAAATAAATAAAAGCTTCCTTTATTCATACAACCATTAGTGAGACAAAATTCCAAATATTTTTGAAAGAAATTTGATTAATAACCATATGCACTGATGGTCTATTTTAGCAAAGCACTTAAGACCATGTTTAATGTTGGGAGCATAGAACCAAAAAAATGGTATCTAATTTTAGCCTTTCATTTTACTTACTATTTTCACGTATATATGCCTGCACACATCTGCATGCACATATATATACACACATAAAGTTTAAGGTCTTTGTTCTGTCTGGGTCTGTATAATAAGTTACATACTCAACCATTTTGAAAGAAAGCAAATATTAAAGGCATCATACGTCTCATAGAGCCCACATAATAAACAAAAATATTACCCTCATCCAAGATGAAGCAATGGTTGGTTAACAACCATCAAATTGAAATCCTTTCTCTCTTAATATTTTAACAAATCTTGATTTTGGAGCTAAGTATTTTTCTAAACAAAACTATTGGTCAAGCAAAATGCTGCATATGGTTCTGGGCAAACCCAGACATGAGTACAGACTGGGAGAACACATTGTGAGCAGCCTTGTGGAGAAGGACTTGGGGGGTTCTGGTGGGCAAAAAGCTAGACATGATCCAGCAGTATGCACTTGCAGCCCAGAAGGGTCCTGGGCTGCATCAACAGAGGAGCGGCCAGCAAGTCAAGGGAGTTGATTGTCCCCCTCTACTCTGCCCTTGTGAGGCATTACTTGGGGAACTGCATCCAGGTCTGGAGCCCCCAGCACAAGAAAAACATAGACCTGTTAGAGAGGATCCAGAGAAGGGTCACAGTGATGGTCAGAAGTTTGGAGCACTTCTTCTGTGAAGAAAGGCTGAGAGAGATGGGGTTGTTCAGTCTGAAGAAGAAAAGGCTCTGGGGAGACCTCACTGAGGATTTAAAGGGGGCTTATAAAAAGCTGGAGAGTGACTTTTTACATGGGCAAACAGTGATAGGAAAAGGGGGAATGGTTTTAAGCTAAAAGAAAGGAGTTTTAGATTAGATGTTAGGATGAAATTCTTTACTCAGAATACAACTCAGTGGGGTGGCACTGGAACAGGTTTGTCAGAGAAGCTGTGGATGCCCCATCTCTGGAGGTGTTCAAGGCCAGGCTGGATGAGGCCTTGGCCAACCTGATCTAGTGGGTGGCAACCCTGCACATGGGAGGGGGGTTGAAACTAGATGATCTTTAAGGTCCTTTCCATTCTAAGACATTCTATGATTCTATTACAGCACCTAATGAAATCACTGAATCAACTGATACCTTTTATTATGAATATCACCGCTGTTTTATGAGAAAATTCTTAATCTTAAAGAAGGCCCTATTATTTTAAAGTAACTTTATATAAATGTATAAACATTTGTGTGAATCTTAGCAGTCTCCTAAAATGCATATATAGTAATCTCTTTCTTATTCAGGAGGGTTTTGTACTGTTTTTATCCTGAAGGTGATAGAATGTGCATGCTTGTTTTCAGTTGGAATGTTATTTGATATAATTCTTTTATAACCAAGATACCTCAAATTTTGTACTAACGATTTTGTTTAAGCTTGCACTTCTCTTGTGATTCCTAAATAATGCATGGTAACACGGTTTCAGTTATGTTCAATGACTGCTAAGTAAACTCTTTGTTCCATGTTGTTTTAGACATGCAATGTTTTACACTAAGAGAAATAGTTGATTCTTCACTGAAGTTGATACTTCACTGAGTACAATGATACTTACACTATTATATTCTCCTTATGACCCCACTATTTTCCTTCTATTTTGTGACAAATCACCAGTTTATGGACTTCCTGAGCTGGATTATTTATCCTCAATATTCTGATTCGTAGACTATAATTGACTTTTCATCTGGGAATTTGCCTTCTCAGTTTTCAAACACATTTATAGTTTGGTATCTAAACATCTTTTGGCAATGTGTGCCGCATTTTAATTATGACCTGTGTGAAATGAGCTTCTTTTTGTTTGTTTTAAAGCTTACATTTGATAATTTCTATTTGGTGTCCTTTGTTTTTTTTGCTACTAAAAATTTTAGATAATAGTTGTAATTCATCATCATTACCCATTCCTTCCTTTGTATATTCCTCCCTCCTTTCTCAATCGTCTTCCTTTCAAACTTGGGAGTATTGTACTAATGAATATCTCCTTGTTATGAATCTGTTCTGCAACTTGTATATTTTGTGTCTTTCTATCTTTCTTAAGTTCGTCTCTTATTTTTGTAGTTGTGTAACCTGAGTTTGTGTGTTTTTCACATTTTGAGTGCAGCATGATTAATAAAATTTCAGAATGTTTGTTTTTGTTTGTTTGTTTGTTTTATTTTTCCATGGCATTTCAGTTGTTTTCAGCTCTTTTCCTACTACTTCCGTACATTGCATTTGTCCCCAGGCTTTGAGCTAATGATCATAATGTTTGTGTTCACAATGAGGCCACAAATATCTGTCCCTAAGTAATAATTGATATGAGGGTATTTATCATATATGTGTAGCTTCTCTATATTTTCTTCATACTTATAATTTTGCATTTGGCTATATTTAATATTTTTTAAAAGATCACTTTGAGTCTTACTCTTCTGACACAATTTTGAGGTAAATTTCCTTTTTCCAAAGAAAACCCTTAAAGTCATTTTCACTCAGAATATGATTACTTTATGTCTTATTCATTTCTGTCATAGACTGAGCTGGGTTGGTGCTCGAACTGTGCTAGCACTGCCTACTTCTCAACAGTCTTATACTGAGTTTATGATTTTTTAAAATACATTTCTATTCTTCAAATACCTTTTTTATCATCACTTCAGATGTTAAATGAAGTCACACCTGTTGCCAAAATACGGTGTGACTTCAATGTTTAAATAACACTGCCTATGTTGCCATATTTAAGCAATGGTAAATAGCTTTTGCTCAATTCACTGTTTTCTTATCTGTCCTCTTTATCCAGCCATCAGTTCTGTAGAGGAATATAACAGGAATATAACAGGAATATAACCTTGCTTGTGCTTGCATTACTAACACAGAAAAGGGTGAAAAGTGTAGCCTCATCCTATCTTGGTTATGCTGGTGGTTATGTAGTCCATGTGACAATATAGCTTTTGAATTTCCCGCAAATATCTAATCTGGTGAAAAAATCCTATTCATTATAAGGCTTCATGCTCACTTTAATATTTCATATTAGTTGTATTATGTATATTAGTAAAGCTGTGTTTGTTCTAACTGCTGATGGAAACTTTTGGCTGACCATTTGAATGAAAAATTAGTTTGTTTTTCTGTTTTTGTTTTGTTTTGATTCGATCTTTTTTTTTATTATTATTATTTTTATCCTGGCCTGTAACTAAGAGATTATATATTTGCTACAAAGCATTTTTTTTTCCCTTCTACTTTCTTCATTGGAAGTTACTTGCATATTTTGCCTCAGCATAAATAATTGTTTCAGTGGGGTCATGGCCCTTACAGTTCAGCTGGCTGTCAGTGTTCCAGCTGAATAGCATCTGCACTTACATCCTGCTTCAAGGGGAAATGCAAACAATCATGCTGTTTCAGGAACAAAATCTTCAATATTTATGTAAAAATCACTTTTGATTAAAAGCCAATTACACTGAAGATGATGCAAATTTGTCCTGCTTTTGTTTAGGCAAATCCAGAGATAAAAGCCCGGGATCTAAACCTACTGTTCTGTTCACCATTGATCTGTCTGTAGTTTTGAAATTATAGCTGTTCTATAACCCTAATCAACCACAACAGGATGCTGGAATATATGACTATATGAAGGAAGTATGTGAATGCAGTGACTGTTAGCTACTTCTCAATTGCCATCTTTCATGATGACTCTCTTGGGCAGTTTTAGGGTTTCCTGGTTGATTGTGTACTCAGTAACATTTGATACTGTTTTCAGTTTGCCAAAGCAAGACAATCAAAAATCTACAAATGAACTGATTTTGTAGGAGACACCCCTGACACCCCTCCACCCCATCCAATCCCTTTCTTCTCCCCCCTCTCCTCCCCCCCGAAAAGTTCTTGAATAGTCTTCTGCCATTCTCTGGCACACACGAAAATAAAATTTTCATCAGCGATCTGAAGCACCAATTTCCCTCTTCATGCTTGAAATAAGAATACTTCCATATCATAAAACCTAAACAGAATAGGCCATAAAAAACATAATTTGGTATGACTATCTCCATGAGATTTGGTGCTGGTTTCGCTTATCTGAACAGTGAGCATGATAAAAACAGTATGGAAGACTTAACATTTGGTCCTTTCTTGCCTTAGTAACAAAGAAGCATACTCTTACACACAGAAGTATGTGTATCTCTGCTGCAGTTATAATCATGTAATTAATACCTCATAAGAAGTTAAGACTAGTATACTAGCCTCAGTATCTTCATGCATAGTTTATAAAACAATACCATTGTAATAACTGAAGAAAATAATTATTAGAATTCCCACATCCGTAAAATAAAATACTTAAGCATATGACTAACTTATATGAATGCTTTAGTCTTTTTAAGTAAATTATTGTGAACAAGAATGGACTTAAGCATAGCTTGAGACTGGATCTAAAATTATACATTTAGTGCCCATGAAATATTTTTCAGTGCTCATGAATAAACATTACATGCTCAGTATGATACTACAGGAGAGAAATGGTATAAGAGAAAAAGTTCCTCCTGCAAAATAAATGTCCTGTAATGTAAAATAAACACAAAACAGAGAATGGAAGAAATAAAAAATAAGCAAACTACAAGGCTATTGCCTCATTAAATCAAGCAGATACATAAGTCACTCTATGCTGTTTACACTTTCATGGGGTTATATTAATCAACTTACCTACATACCTATCTCAGTCTTTCTATCTCTCTCTTTCTTTCTTTCTTTCTTTCTTTCTTTCTTTCTTTCTTTCTTTCTTTCTTTCTTTCTTTCTTTCTTTCTTTCTTTCTTTCTTTCTTTCTTTCTTTCTTTCTTTCTTTCTTTCTTTCTTTCTCTTCCTCTGTCTCCTCTCTCTTCTTTTTCTCCCTCTTTCTTTTCCTTCCTTCCTTCCTTCCTTCCTTCCTTCCTTCCTTCCTTCCTTCCTTCCTTCCTTCCTTCCTTCCTTCCTTCCTTCCTTCCTTCCTTCCTTCCTTCCTGTTCTTCTTTTTTTCCCTTCCCTTTTCCCTTCCCCTTCCCTTCCCTTCCCTTCCCTTCCCTTCCCTTCCCTTCCCTTCCCTTCCCTTCCCTTCCCTTCCCTTCCCTTCCCTTCCCTTCCCTTCCCTTCCCTTCCCTTCCCTTCTCTTCCCTTCCCTTCCCTTCCCTTCCCTTCCCTTCCCTTCCCTTCCCTTCCCTTCCCTTCCCTTCCCTTCCCTTCCCTTCCCTTCCCTTCCCTTCCCTTCCCTTCCCTTCCCTTCCCTTCCCTTCCCTTCCTTTCCCTTCTCCTCTCCTCTCCTCTCCTCTCCTTTCCTTTCCTTTCCCTTCTCCTCTCCTCTCCTCTCCTCTCCTCTCCTCTCCTCTCCTCTCCTCTCCTCTCCTCTCCTCTCCTCTCCTCTCCTCTCCTCTCCTCTCCTCTCCTCTCCTCTCCTCTCCTCTCCTCTCCTCTCCTCTCCTCTCCTCTCCTCTCCTCTCCTCTCCTATTTCTCTTGTCTCTCTTCTCTCTTTTCAATATAATTTGGAGTAACCTTTACAAAGTGATCTACAGTCTGACAGAACACCTAAAACAGGAATCTTATGTGTATAAGCCATGTCACCTCTTTATAAGTCACAACGGCAGGCAAGACAACAGGATGTCCCATGGGACTACTCAAAATATCATATTAGACCCAATATCTTGAAAGTCACTACAGGTATTGACAAACATGCGAACAGATCAAGGATAAATTTTTAAAGGGATTCATCTAGTATCATTTGCTCTTCTTATGTTGTGGATGAGGACTTCTCTTTTGAATTTTAACAGCTTTTATACAGCTCTATTATAATTTTGTAAATGTTAATTTATTTTTAATTTAATAAGATTAACAACGTTATATAATATATATTTATTTTTGTTTTCACATGCCATTTATTTATCCTTTTTTTTTTTCTAATTCTTTAAGACATGTTTATTCCAAATTATTGAGCAGAATAAATAATCAGCCTTTCCTAAGATTGGGCTGTTAGTTTTAGATTTAATGTATATGAAATCTTGGGTAAATTTAGAGCAGAAAAATATTGCTTAAGGCAATATTAATGTTTAGAATTAATGGTTTTCTAGAGTCATAGAAAATAAAGTTCTCAAGTTAATTGAAAGTAAATGCTTAGTGAAGGAGAGTTTAAATATTCTCATTTCACACAGAAGATTAAAATACTTTATAGCTATTTTATTTCAGAAGCACTGCATTTCTGGACACAGAACAAAAAAAAACATGGAAAAGGAAATTTAGAATGTTTGATTATACATCCTAAATTTTTTAATATGAATAAGGTTTCTGGCTAAGTTTTATCAGGTGATTTAGGTTCCTAACTCCTGATGGAGTTTCCCAAATAGAAAATAGGTTTGCTCGATATACCTTTAACTCTAGTACCTAGTCTTTTTGTCTTTTTAACTTCTTCACAGAGTGGCAGACTCACTGATTTCAATCAACCCATAAATTACTTTAGTACTTTTTTTTTTTTTCTTTTTCAAATGAAAAAGAAAATGATTAGAAACAAAGTCCAGAAAAATATATTTGTCTATTGTTTCTCCAAACTGTGCGTTAAGAACTAATGCAAATATTTCACATATCAATAAGTACTGGCATGTTAAAATGAAGAAGGAAAGAAGGAAAGAAGGAAAGAAGGAAAGAAGGAATGAAAGAAGGAAGGAAGGAAGGAAGGAAGGAAGGAAGGAAGGAAGGAAGGAAGGAAGGAAGGAAGGAAGGAAGGAAGGAAGGAAGGAAGGAAGGAAGGAAGGAAAGAGAGAGAGAGAGAGAGAAAAAGAAAGAAAGAAAGAAAGAAAGAAAGAAAGAAAGAAAGAAAGAAAGAAAGAAAGAAAGAAAGAAAGAAAGAAAGAAAGAAAAAGAAAGATAACAAAGCTTGTTTACCTATAGGGTTTCAAATGTTCATAATATTGTCTGAGAAAGTCCTTAGAAATCTAAATCTGAATTGACATTCAAGTAACCTTTGAACACTTTGATGTTTCAGAATATTTGAATTCAAAATTCCAATTTATGTATAATTCTAATTAGAAAGGTTTGATTGAAATAATTAGACTAAAATTTCTGTTTCTAATTGTTTCTGAGACCAAGGCTTAACTATTAAGCCTGGAAATTTCTTAAAAGAAAAAGACAAAAACTGCCTGCCCTTTACTATCAGTGCCTTCTTTCAACAATTATAATTGTGCACAGTAGTGACTTACTTGTTCCGCTTCTTTATTTTGACAACATTGCTTTAAGGACTCATTATTCATAAAGTAGGAGGCAACCTTTGAAGATGATAAGACGTATGCAATGTGCTCAGTTCAAGTAGCAAAAATAATACTTGAATTCACTCTTCTTTCAAGTTAGATCTGCCTCTGAGGATCGGGAATGGTACAATAGAAATTAGAATACGTATGTACTACCTACAAGACTTTTTGCAAAGCATTTTGTCTCATCTTTTCCTTGCTCTCTTTAACTCTGAGTGAACTTTTTCAGGTTACTGAAAGTGTTAGATAAGAATTTAAGCTTGATTCACTAGAATAAGCACAGAAAAGTAGTCCTCTTAGATGTATTGTCAATAAAAACAGTACACTCTTTTAGCCCTTTTACTATTTTAACCAAAGACTGTATTTTATGGCAAAGAGAGATGACCTACATGGGAATGTAAACCAGATTTTGAGAAGAAAAAAAAAAAAAAAAAAAAAAAAAAGCCTCAGTTCTAATTTAACTTGAAAAAAATAAGGGGAAAAAAATAGGAGAAAGGGAGAAAAGGGAGGGAGGGAGGGAGGGAGGGAGGGAGGGAGGGAGGGAGGGAGGGAGGAAGGAAGGAAGGAAGGAAGGAAGGAAGGAAGGAAGGAAGGAAGGAAGGAAGGAAGGAAGGAAGGAAGGAAGGAAGGAAGGAAGGAAGGAAGGAAGGAAGGAAGGAAGGAAGGAAGGATGCACAATGCAGTTGCTCACCACCTGCTGACCAGGTGACATATGGCCAGCCTGACCCCAAGCAGCAGCAGCCCCTCCCCCAGCCAACTCCTTCATTTTTATTGTTCATGGTGTTACCATATGGTATGTAATATCCCTTTGGCCAGTTTGTGTCTTCTGCCCTGGTTCTGTGCCCTGCTTTCTTCTTGTGCATTCCCAGCCTCTTTGCGAGCAGGCCAGCACAAGAAGCTGAAAAGTCCTTGGCTTTGTGTAAGCACTGCTTTGCAACAACTAAAATATCATTGTGTTATCAGCATTACTCTCATCCTAATTCCAAAACATAGCACCATACCAGCAACTAGAAAAAAACATATTAACTCTTTCCCAGACAAAATCAGGACAGCATCATATGGCCATGCTGTCTTTATTCACATCAGATAGAATGTTCAATTTAGTTACTTCTAATAACTTCATGTTGTGCAGCAACTTGAGGAAGATTTTGAATAAACCTCACTCTGAGGTGGAAGATAAAACTGTTAAACTTGCTTGATCAGCTTAGATAGACAGGCAGTCAAGTTGCTTAAACCAGAGGTAATCAAAACAAATGGATTTATTCATCTCAGTCTTGCACATATAGAGCTGCTGCACAACAGTTATTTAATAACACTCCACTCAGCTCTTCTCCAGTACATTAGACATATCAGCGCTGAGTCAGACTGCCCTCGGAAAGTGTTAATTGACAGAAGACTGGATCAGTCAATCTTTAAGGTCATCAAGGATAGCAGGTAGCCTATCACTTTTTAAGGTAAAATTACATCAGTATTTGTGGTAGGTCTACCAGAGGACTCCCAGTGTATTATAAAACACTGAAAAAAAAAAAAAAAAAAAAAAAAAAACACTAGAAAACCAAACTGTAATGTCTTTGTTAGCTTCAATTTACACTTAGTCCAAGGAATAAATGTTAGAAAAATAAAATGAGAGTTTTTATATGTCCTGACCTATTTTAGAGAAATATATCTAAATATAATAATCTAAATTAAATTAAATATAAATAAATTAAATATAATTAATTTATATAAATTAAATATAAATTAAATATAAATTTATAAATATAAATTTATAAATTAAATATAAATAAATTAAATATAATCTAAAAAAGATAGGCATGGCAAAATTTGTTCTGCTGATTTTTATTTATCTAATTTTGCTGGCATTTTCAGAGTACTTATAATTTAAATTTTATTTTTGTGATTTTTATGTAATCTTGAGAGAACAACTGAAAGAACTAAAGTCATCTTGTGTGAGGTCTTAATATAGAGGAAAGAAAAAAAAAACACATACAGTTGACGAAATGGATTAACATCAGTTAATAACTTATGTCAAAGAATAAATTTGTAGAAATATTTTCTGAAGAATTTTTTTCTTTCTAACAAGTTTTTCTGGTTTTGATTTGAACGGATGGGCAAGATGAAACACACACACACATACACACATAAGTGAGAAACCTGTAATAAGTACTTTTTCCAAAAATAGCTTGCCTAAATATTTTGAGTGTAATTAAAAGTAAATTTCTATAAATTTGTACCTTTAAATCATGCTAAATGTATTGCCATAGAATAATGTGTATCTTGTCTGTTACATTACAGAGAGAAGAGTAATAATAGCATCCTGAAAATGCCTATTTGAATCCCAAAAATGCATCTCAACCTAAGTTAGTAGAAACTGTTTTCTTTTTTTCAGTGAGCAGGTAGTCTTCTGATAGAATTGAACAGAAGTAGGGTATACCCTCAATGAGGCACACATTGTTATGTGTGTGGCATAAAGGATTTTTTCCCATGATTCCCTTGGTAAAACAGGTGGACACAGTTGCTGCACCAAGGAATGGGCTGCAAGAAGACAGAGGAACCAGGGTAGAGTTTGTGTAGGATGCAGAGGAATCCAGCTCTTGTTTCTCCTTGGAATGAAAACAGGAAGAAGGACAGTGAAATCAGGAATCTCACATAGGACATTAATTTTGTATTCCTCTATCCTATGCTGTAGTGCACACAACTCTAGCTACTTTAGCTGTGAGGGAAGGGAAGGGAAGGGAAGGGAAGGGAAGGGAAGGGAAGGGAAGGGAAGGGAAGGGAAGGGAAGGGAAGGGAAGGGAAGGGAAGGGAAGGGAAGGGAAGGGAAGGGAAGGGAAGGGAAGGGAAGGGAAGGGAAGGGAAGGGAAGGGAAGGGAAGGGAAGGGAAGGGAAGGGAAGGGAAGGGAAGGGAAGGGAAGGGAAGGGAAGGGAAGGGAAGGGAAGAGAGACTTGAAGCCTGCCTGAATTCTACGTCAGCTCAAGGGCACGGATTGTGTTTGTGCATAAAATAGGGTACAGGGAACAGTCTGGGAAATGAAGAGCTGGTTGCATGATGTGTCAGCTTATTCTTTATATAGCATAACATATGGCAAATTTTTTTATTTTTTTTCCCACCTCCCATTCTCTGTATTGAAATTATTTTCTACAAAATGATGAGAGGCATAAATAAAATGTTCTTGGCTGTAGGCCTTCTCTATTCAAATCAGTATGTGAGGGGGAGGGTGCTATAAAAGATTTCAATGTGTGTAAAATTAAGGCTTTATTTTCAAATTATCTTTTCCTGTACTTAAAGTATAAAATTTGGAGATTATTCAGGATGTCTTATTTTGATAATTATTCTCTTTGTTCACATTCCTGTAGTACAGCAGCAACTGCATTGTACCTCTTTTCTGATATAAGCCCATATTTTATACAAACTAATAACCTTGAAGTAAAACACAGGTTGTTCAAATCACTTTTATTATAGAGAGCATATTTAATATAATATAGAAATGTTTGCCTACTAAACTGTCTTTTATAATGGGCTGCATTGACTTTGCTGTTTTTAAACTAAATATCAACCATAAGGTAAGAGTGGGAAGGAACAGATGGAAAGATCAATTCTCAAAATGTATTGCAATCAAAATACACTCTTTAAAATTCATATCCAAATGTGTCTCTGGGAAATTATAAATGATAACTCTACACTATTTTTATAGTAATGCATCTGATACAATATTAATGTAATGATTGTGTAACAATGACAATAAAGAAATAATTCATATGTAGTATTATTTGACGTTGCAACCTTATAGCTGCTGCCTTAAGAAAAAAAATAATAATAAAAAAAAAGTCAAAAGAACATGAAAAAGGAAGTTGTGTGTATAGGATTTTCAAAGACAGAAACCAGAGCAGTTTCCAATTGCCAGTGAAATGTTTCATTATCAATGTGATCATTAACACTATATGCCTTTAATCTTGTTCCCATCACACTGTAACCATGCATGAGTATTATATTGTCTCTAGCTTATATTAGCTTATCTTTTGGAATAAAAATCATATAAATGTATTTATTAACAGTTCTTTCACCTCATCTTTTTAAAAATATTTACTTCTCATTGTCTGCAGCTCAGAACTTGTTACCATACTTTTTGTAGTCAATGGAAAGAAATAGGCATATGCATATTCAGATTCATCCCTTTACCTGATTTATATGTGTAAACATTAAGACAACGTAGGTTGCATCCATAGTGCAACTACTTTAGTCCATTGACTGTGAAAGGGAGTCTCAAATACAAATATTTAGAAGACAGATGTCTGTGTTAGATCAGATAAATCTGAACTTCTATGTCTTTATTTAAAGTTCATGACAAGTAAATGGACAATTATGTGAGCCTTTGTTAAAGTGGCCAGTCTTTTCTGAACAAGACAGACCTTTCATTTTCATGTAAAACACTTCCTAACCATGGAAACATCTATAAAGCTTGGGTATTCAGAAGTGGAAATTTATACAAGGAATGGTGCGTTTATCATAAAAATGGATCGAATAGCTTTTGATATCACACTGCTAAACTGAGAAACAGTATCTTTTTTATTATTATTAATATTTCTTTTTTATACAAGAGACTGAATTAAAAACACTGTTTGGAAGTTAAAGGTGAATATCACACTTACATTCTTCTAATCACTGGAAATAATCATCTACAATTAATATTCCATCAACTGATTGCTCCTGACAAGTTATCCATCCAACAGAATCCATTCTTCAGTGTCCAGCAATAGCTTTGAGGAATCTTTAGTACTGTTGTCATTTAGCCTGGCAGGCAGCTCAGCACATTTGCTTACTCTTCACAGGTGGAATGGGGGATAGAATTGGAATGGTAAAAGTGCAAGAACTCATGGGCTGAAGCAAAGACAGCTTACTAGGTAAAGAAAAAGCCATGCACACAAGCAAAGCACAACAAGGAATTAATTCGTTAATTCCCATTGGCAGGAAGGGTGTTCAGCCATGTCCAGGGCACTTCACGCATAACAGTTTATCGGGAAAAAAAATGACATCACTCCAAACATTCTCCCCTTTCTCTCTTTCCCCCCCTAGCTTTTATTGCTGAACATGATGTCATACAACATGGAATATTGCTTTGAACAGTTTGGGTGAGCTGTCCTGGCTGTGTCTCCTGCTGGCTACTTGCACACTCCCAGCCTCCTCGCAGGCAGGACATCATGAGAAGCAGTACAGTCCTTGACTCTGTGTAAGTACTGCTCTGCAACAACTAAAAATATTAGTGTGTGATCACCACTATTTTAATCAAGATTTCAGAACACATCACTACACAAGCCTCTATGAAGAAAATTAACTCTGTCCCTACCAAAACCATGACAAGCATGAACAATATGCTACACTGAATTTATGTATACATACATATATATATATATATATACATACATATATATATGTTTTTATATATATATATATATATTTATATATTTATATATATATATATATATGTTTTTTTATATATATATATATAAAAAACTTGTGGTCATCTATCAAAATAGAGGGCCAACCGTGTCCTGGGGTGCATCAAGCACAGCATCGCTAGTAGGTCAAGGGAGGTGATTGTCCCGCTCTACTCTGCGCTGGTGCGGCCTCACCTCGAGTACTGTGTGCAGTTCTGGGCACCACAGTATAAAAAGGACATGAAACTGTTGGAGAGTGTCCAGAGGAGGGCTACGAAGATGGTGAAAGGCCTGGAGGGGAAGACGTACGAAGAACGGCTGAGGTCACTGGGCCTGTTCAGCCTGGAGAAGAGGAGGCTGAGGGGAGACCTCATCACAGTCTACAACTTCCTCGTAAGGGGGTGTCGAGAGGCAGGAGACCTTTTCTCCATTAACACCAGTGACAGGACCCGCGGGAACGGGGTTAAGCTGAGGCAGGGGAAATTTAGGCTTGACATCAGGAGGGGGTTCTTCACAGAGAGGGTGGTTGCACCCTGGAACAGGCTCCCCAGGGAAGTGGTCACTGCACCGAGCCTGTCTGAATTTAAGAAGAGATTGGACTGTGCACTTAGGCACATGGTCTGAACTTTTGGGTAGACCTGTGCGGTGTCAAGAGTTGGACTTGATGATCCTTAAGGGTCCCTTCCAACTCAGGATATTCTATGATTCTATGATTCTATGAAATTGTATCTGTTCACAGAATAGATATGCTAGTACTTCTTTTAGTTTAATATATGGATTACACCAATACTACCAAACAAGTGGTAAACACATCTTGAGGACTATTCCTTGATTGCTTTTCTTAAGAAATCTTTATAATCTATTCTTTTTATTTATTTATTTTTCCCACAAGCATCCCGCTGTTATACAGTACTGGTCAAGAAAGACACACCAGTAAAATAAATAACTGAGTGTGCTACTCACTTCCTGGGTAGGGAGACAAGCTGTAACATTGAAAGCATCAAGAAGTCATGTGATCAAGATTTTATACTGTGTGTACAATATGACCTGGTAATCCCGTTGTGGCCCAATGTTTACTGCTAACGCTTTATACAGTATAAATGAGTTGGAAATTCATGTATGAAATCGTTGGCTTCGTTTTTTATAGCTCCCTGCTTTCAGTTAATGCATTTTGTATTAGCCTTCAGTGTGAAGAAATCATAACTCCATATACCCAGGGATAAACTCCAACTTAAATTACTAGAAAACAGTATCTAGAGACTTGGATATATGCACTGAGATATCTGTTCTATTGCTTTCCCCCAGGCAAACATATTTATTCCCAGACTAGAAACAGTCTTAAAGAGTGATTTGAGACAAAAAGGTTGGAAAGTACTAGTCTCAAATACATGAATGGCCTGATTCACTAGAGTAGTCAAGACAGAAGATTATTTCACATAATTTTTTGATAAAAGTCCTGAAAGTGAATTGCATTGTTTTATGAGTACAACTTTGTCCTGTTACAAGCTTTAGCAAAATACAAATACCCCACTGTGAAATCAGTATTTAATATGTATGCCATGGCTATGCATCCAGTCAGAACCATAAAGCTACTCAACCATGTGGACACCCTCCCCAGCAATACAAAATTGGGAATTTCTCATGCTACCCAGAACTGCTTTCTCCTAGATACCTGAATATCTCTAATATCGGATAGGTATAAATATAGATACCTAATAGATATCTGATCTATAGATATCTAATATAGGTACCTGAATATCTCTAATTCAGGAAAGGAAATGATCTGATTTTAAATGAGGGTGGAGTTGGAAAGACAGAAGTGGTATTTGACAATCTTAAGTAGTGGTACTTCCATTTCTTAAATTGGCAATTTTAAATTGGCAATTCATAGTTTGGTATTTAATGTATTGTATTATGTAGTTTTAGAGATCTTCAAGTTCATTATTTTTTAAGGACAATTTGAGTTTTGGTCATCTCTGTGATGCATTAATTGGAAAACAGTTTGTTGTGGTTGTGGTTGTGGTTGTGGTTGTTTTTTAATAGTTAGTAAACTGTCATCTAAGTCTTTATAAATTGTTGTGCTCTGACTGCAGGGAGAAAATTATTTGCTGTTCTTTCCTTTTCCTGTTTTCATAACAGCTGAAATGACAGAAAGTTCCACTGAGGAAAAAATCAAAAGCAAAAAACATAGTGTTGAAAAACCAGAAAGAATTTTTATTAGTTGTACAAAATGAAAAGATTTTGGTTTTGCTCTCAAGAACAGAACTAAAAGCTGCTTTAGAGTTCTGGAAATGGAATTACTTGAAATAGAATATTCTCAAGGCACAAGAAAAGAAAAAATATAAAATAAAAAAAATAAAAAGAGTTCCTGAATAGAAATATAGCTTTGCAGTTAAGGAAAGACGTTGATGTGTACCCCTTGACAATCGGCAGAGAAAAAGATTCAATTAAAAGAAATTCTGCCTACAAATAAGAAAAAAAAAATCATCCTTATGGAATGAGTATCAGGAAGTTACATGTACATGTTACATGCTGTACAACAGCGAAGAACATTATTCACAACATCCATTGTGAATGATGAGACTGTTTTCACTGATGTATGAACTAGGAAATGCTTTTAGAGTCTGAGTCAATTATATATTATTTTGCCTATGTCCATAGTCCATAGATAGGACTAGTTAGCATAGTCAGTGCAATGTTTTATATAAATACCAACTGGTAATTCTTAAAAAAACTTTGTTTCTTCTGTAAATTAAGAGAAATACTGTCTCATTGACTTCACTGTGAGGACATTTCTTTGTAAGAAGAAGCACATAAAGAATCCATTAGTTGTAAATTTTATTCTATTTTTCAGTAGCACTGCTAGGCTGTTCATATATTTGTTTGACACTAGTTTACTTTAATCTTTCTCTAATTTCTTCCTTATGAAAAATAACAAGGAAACGAGCTTAGAATTGTCTTACAAACCAAACAACCTGTTCACTTTTATACTTTTATTCTCCAGAGCATTATGTACGTTTTTACTTTTTTTTTTTTTTTTTTCTAAAAAGTGAATGCTTTTCTGTGATGTTAATGGATGGAGAGAGATCTATTTTCTCTTCGTGATGATTTCAGCTACAAACGTGTCTGATGATTTTCAATGTAAAAGTTTTCCACCATAGCCCATGAAAGTTCAGTGAAGATTTCTTCTCAGAGTTTATATAGAGAATATTTAATTCTCAGGCTAAGATAAAAAAAAAAAAAAAAAAAAAAAAAAAAAAAAACTTCCTCAATTACCACTTACTAATTACATTTTGTTGCCTTTTTATTGTAGTATAATATTTTTGTCCTTCAGAATGTGGATTATACATTTGGAAAAGGCCAATTTCTCCTAGGACAGCTGTTCTCCGTATTTCCACAATTTCATATTTTCTCTCTAAAAATGTCTTTCATGCTATATAATGTGCCTTATCTCTTGTATTTTTATGAGACATTTATTTATGTTTGAATTACTCAACAGGAAATCCTTCCACTTTCACTTATGTTTCTGAGGAGAGGGACAGGCAGACAGAAATCATGTCCACTTTGTTTTTTCTTGTTGGTGGTGTTACTGAGTGTCGTGGTTTAACCCGGCCGGCAGCTAAACACCACGCAGCCGTTCGCTCACCCTCCCCCCTCCCTCTCTGGGACGGGGGAGAGAAATGGAAAGTGAAGCCCGTGAGTTGAGATAAAGACAGTTTAATAAGACAGGAAAATAATAATAATAATAATAATAATACAATGATGATAATAGTACTACTACTACTAATATGTACAAACAAGTGATGCACAATGCAATTGCTCACCACCTGCTGACCGATGCCCAGCTAAACCCCGAGCAGTCCGGCCCCCTCCCCCGGCTAGCCACCCCTATATATTGTTTAGCATGACGTCAGATGGTATGGAATACCCCTTTGGCTAGTTTGGGTCACCTGTCCTGGGTCTGTCCCCTCCCAGCTCTTACTGCACCCCCAGCCTGCCTGTTGGCAGGACAGAGCAAAAGGCTGAGGTGTCCTTGACTTGGTATAAGCACTGCTCTGCAACAATTAAAACATCGGGGTGTTATCAGCACTCTTCTCATCCTACGCCAAAACACAGCATTCCACCAGCTACTAGGAAGAAAATTAATTCTGTTCTAACTGAAACCAGGACACTGAGTAAGTTAGAGTGTGAATTACCTAACTATTTATGTCTAAATGTTATCCATTTAAATATGAGCTAAGCATTTTAGCCTTGTTTGATAGTCAGCTGAAAGAAATTGCTAATTCCAGAGCAGAATTAATCTCCTCTCTATCAGATAATTAATTCATCTGACTTGTCATAGGGATGTGCCTGTTTTCCTCCATTAACTAGAAACAGTTTTATTAGCTTAGACTTAGATATTTAGAAGTTCAATTAGGTGAGATTGAGACAACTCAGACTACACATACTTAATCTTAAAAGCTATTTTTTTTAGAATACTTTGATGTAATCTTGTTCAGATATATATATATTTAATAGAAATTATGAAATGTGGGACAAAAAACTAAGGCAGATAATTTAGTTATGTTTAGAATACATGCTCAGAGTAGGTTAGTCACAGTACCCATTGCAGCAAAAGGGAAAATCTCTAAAAATGGGAGATAAAATGCTAAATCAGATTGTCATAAAATGCACAGTGGAAAAAAAAAAATGTCCCTCTGTCAAAATAATAAAAGTTTGAAACAGAACTGATCAAATACAGAAAGATTTTTGCTAAGTGCTGAAATAGTTGGAAAAGTATTTTTTCCTTCCAAGTCCTACTTTTAACTTCCTTTGATACAAGGTGGCACAAAGTCAAGAGAGAACTTGAAACAAGCTTCACATTAATATTTGAAAAAGGGCACCCAATGTGTTTGATGTGGTGCCCTTCATGCAAATCATGTACTCTGAGAGAAATCCCAATAGGAAATACGATTCTTTCTTCTTAGCACTCGCTTTTTTTTTTCTGGTTGATAATAATGAACTTTTCACACTCCCCTTGCAACCCCCCTGAGCTATACAGAAATGAAGTTATTACTCACTAGGTGCTGCCTATTTAGGTAGGACTTTTTGTTGCTTTTTTATTGATTTTTTTTTTTTGTTATTGTTGAAAGTATAATCTCTATTTAACGCATATTTTGTACTTATTTTTGCCAGACTTCAGAATAATAAAACCCAGACATTATATCAAAGCATCAAAATATATGCTCTCTCCTAGGATTTTTAAGTGTGGGGATATGTCTACATCATCAAAATATCATGATGTATAACATCATTTTTTTGACAGGGGAGAAGAGAGGATCTAGGTATAGCTAGGAGAATAAGATCTGTTACTCTGAATGGTAATATTGTTTTTCTAACATTCAGTTAATTATTCTAATAATAGCAAGTTACACCTTACAGAATTCTTCAGACATGACCATTTAAAGTATAGAGGTCAAACTAATTACAATCCATCCAAAATCCAGAACAATGTAGGTAGCAGCATTGATTGCATTCCTTCCTTTTATTCTTGTTGTGCATACATCATTCCTATGTATAGAAACTAATGTATCTCCCACATTACACCACCTACATATTTACTAACACTTTCTGAAAGCACAGGAACATCTCTCTACAATTAATTTCCAGATTACATTTTGAAAAAAAGTTACAGATCAATTGTAGAAATTGTTGAAAGTAGGCACCAAAAAATGGGTCAGTTTCTCCAACAAATCCCAAAGGAAAAGAAACCTTCAGGAGCACCCCAAAAAAAGAAACCCTCAGGAGATTCACATTAAAAAAATAAATAAAAAATAAGTAAACTAAAAAAAAAAAAAAAGATATTTTTATTACTACTAAAAAAGATTAAGATGAGAGAGGTACATTTTGAAGATGTTGGAAGTAGTTTTGTTTGTTTGTTTGTTTTTTCTTGTTTGATTTTCAATTTCTGACAAAAGAATTTTACTATAGATTTTCCGACGTGTCTGCATGATTGTAGGCCTATGTCCTAATGGGGAGTGTCTGCTGACAGAGGAACAGAGTAGCAATTTAAACAATTTAAACAATCCAAAAGGTTTTTGGAGTGCATTGATAACACGAGTGATTGAGCATCCAATGAGGGGAGATGCACAGCTGTAACTCAATACTTACAATAAGGGTAGGACTGGTCAAAGCGGTGGAAGTCAGAGGTAGCCTCTCCTCCTGTGACCATGAGATGGTGGAGTTCAGGATCATGAGAGGAAGAATGCTAACACTGGATTTCAGGAAAGTAGTCTTTGGTCACTTGGGGGATCTGCTTGGAAGAATCCCATAAGAGCTGAATCACCTTCCCCAACCTTAAGAACAATTTATCCCAATATACAGGAAGTCAATTAAGGATGGAAGGAAGCCTACATGGATGAACAACGAGCTCATGACTAAATTCAATCATAAAATAGAAGCTTACGAGAGGTGGAGGGAGGGATATGTGACCCAGAAAGAATGAAGAGATACTGGTCAGTAATGGACAGATAGGGTCAGAAAAGACAACCCAGCCTGGAGATGAATCTGACAGAGGATGAAAAGGGCAACAAGATGGGCTGCTACAACTAGATTAACAGCTAAAGAAAGACTAGGGAAAATACTGGCTTTCTGCTGAATGGAACAGGGGAACTGGAGAAAAACAGACTTGGAAAAGCCTGATGTAGTCAATGTTCTCTTCACCTCAGTTTTTACTGGTAGGTTTCACATTCAGGAACCTCAGGCCACTGAGACTAGTGGAAATGTTTTGAGCAAGGAAGGTTTATTCTTGATGTAAAAGTTTCATGTTAGGGCATATGTAAACAAAGTGAACATACTGAAGCCTTTGGGACTTTTGGGGATGCACCTGTGAGTGCTGAGGTAGTTGGACAATGTTATTTTGAGGGCATTCTCAATCATTCTTAAATGGTCATGGTGATCAAGAGAGATTCAGAACTCTGGAAAGGAAGAACTCTGGAAGGACATTCCTATCTTCAAGAAGGACAAAAAGGAAAATTCAGAAAACTACAGGCCAATCAGCTTCATCTTGATCCGTAGAAAGGACATAATAATAGTCCTGGAAATAATTTCCAAGCATGTAAAGGATAGGAAGGTCGTTGGGAGTAGTCATTGTGGATTTATAAAAGGCAGAACCATACTTAACCAACCTGATAGTC